>NC_059427.1:35266161-35523661 GCF_021028975.2 Sphaerodactylus townsendi | reverse complement strand
CCTACAGTGTGGAAACATCTGAAGATACATTAAGTAGAAATCTGTAGCCTGCCATGGCTTTCTGCCGACTGGAGACACAATACTTGAGTTTTTTTCATATTCTTCCATGCTTTTCCATTTTGGATATCTGACTCACAAAACACCTTAGTGTGCATCCAAAATTGCACGTAAAATGGCCTGCAATCCGCTCTCTCCTCCACCATTGTCTTATACCTCTTTGTCCAAGATTTTATGGATAATTAATACAACATGAAATAAACAGCTTTTCAAAACCTCCCCGAAAGTACTGAGAAGAGTTGTCTTTTAAACTAGAGGTAAATCAAGATTGTAGACACTCAAAATATCCTGGCCTCCAGTGTGTTTGAGTAGACACATGGCTGTCTAATCAAGGGTAGGGGTTTTTTTTGGTAAAGTTTTAGTTTAATAAGGTCAGTGGTGTAGTTGTGATGTGTGCAACTTACACACAGGATTTACAAGGATCTAAGAAGGTAGAACAACTCTAACTCAATTCTGATCTGCTAAGACCAGCCCTAGCTGTGCTACATGAAGCCTTTTTATAAGTGCTTGGGAGTAAATGTCTTCATAAATACAAAGGTAAACTGTTCTGAATAGTATTCTTTTATTTATTTATTTATTATTTATTTATTTATTTTATATGCCACCCTCTCCCGGAGGACTTAGGGCGGTGCACAACATGAATATAACAGATAGAGCTCAGTATAAGCTTAATCAAACAACCATAAATAAATAAATATAGGCTCTATGCATACTAAAATTTAGGTATCATTAGTATTTCTTTGTTTGTTTTTGTCAAATAATGCCATTCTTTACGTAAGGCCGCAGTTGTAAGTGCACACATCCTATTGATTTCAATAGGACTTTTACTAAACACACACACGGCTCATTGGGCAGAGTATGACAATATGTTACTGGATTGGTTTAAAAAAAACCCCTGTGTTTCTATTGAAAAGGTAGGTGAGTTAGAAATAGTGGAATGAAACAATGTGAAAAAGGAATCAAATCCAGTAGAGGTGCCTTCTCTAATGCTGTTCATTTTAACAACTTTTCACTTTGAAAAGTGGTTTGTGACTGTCAATCTTCTTTTTGGAGGAACTGGAGCTGAGAATTGTAGAGGTTGTACTTAGTGTGTCTTATGCAGTATTGTGTTTTTTTTCCTCCTGAGCTGCTTGAAATGGGTGTTCAAAATAAATGCCAAACCTGCATATGTGAGACTTTGGCATATGCACAGTTTTAATAATGCCAAAACCCCACATGGCAGAGCCGTTAGTATTTGAGACACAAAACACTGTTTTACTTGGCTGGAATAGAAAACTGTCTCTCATGAGGGAAGATATTCAAAATAGGTGTTCTTCTAGCAAACCTTTAACTCAACTGATACAGTTGTGAACAAAGCAGGGTTTAGCCTTTGTTACAGCTAGCAAGCTTATTGTTCGGAAACAGTTTGCCTCTTTTTCTCATTAATATATAATTTACTGTCATGATTTTCGCTCACTTAATTCTGTTTTCTCGCCCATTCTTTGTACAGTCATGTTTATTTTCAGCATTCAAACGTGTGAATGTGTTAAATCCGTAAGGTTGATTTTGCAATACAAATAATAAAAAGCCTAACGATTATTTAATCATATCTGCATTTATCTTGGGGGGCGGGGGGCGGACAACTCTTCTGCAGAGTTTTATCTTTGATATGAGTAATTTGTTCATGGAAAATAAAATGCCCCTTGTTAGCAAGCGCTGTTTAAAGCAGGGCAGACCCACATTTTCTGACACTCATCTTGGTATTTACTTACTTTTCCCCTTTTTGTTGTATCCATTTCACTTAATGATTTTCTGTGTGTTGTTACAGACATCTCAACAGTGAGCATGCGCTGGATGATAGAAGTACAGCCCAATGTAGAGTACAAATGCAGGTTGTACAACAGTTAGAGCTGCAGGTAAAGATGATATTTTTATATTGCTATTGCCACAGTTTTAACGGAGTGCAATTAAATGAGTTCTGCTTTGCCCAGCTGTAATTTGAAATCGAGCTTTCGAAATTTACTTGCAGTAATTCTTTAAAAGCGGTTGCACAGAGTGCCACCCGGCTTCCTATTTGCAAAGCTGTTGTAAATGCGCTTAGTTACTGGAAATTATCAGTACACCTTTTGATGTCTTTTACACCCAAATTTGACTTTTGGTGAGGGATATAGATACTTTCGTTATATTGGCAGCATGAAAGAAAGTTACTGATGCTGTTTTTCTAGCCTTTTCCATGATTGGATTGGAACTCATCCTTCATATCCTAGAACTGTTTGCTTACATTTCATGTATTTTCATGCACACACATATTATATAAATATATTTAGAAGAAACTGATATATGTTTATGCCTGGAAACTGATTTGTATTTATACAGTGTCAGTTTCCAACGTTTTAAGCAAGTACAATTAGAGCGTACAATAATATATAATTGTAGTATTATCGTGACCCTTTATGTAACTGTATTTCAAAATGCTTCTGAGCCTTTTCAGTCTGTCTCTTGCTGTTCTTTATAGGGTGTCTTTCTTTATGTGTAAGACAGCAGGCAAAAGGTTAGCCAAAGAAGACAAATTAAAACAATGTTGTACGTTATATAGTTACCATTCCTCCACCCACCCACCCCCCCAAAAAATCCATCCTATTTTGTATGCAAGATGGTAATGTAGAGATATATGGAAAGCCGTGGGCTAAGTGCAGAAGATAATTACATTTGGAATTTAACTGAGTTATTCATTCATAGCTTCAAATAGTTATAGTGAAAAATCAGCAAAAACACTCTTAAACTTTTTGTTGTTACTTTTTTCATGATAACTATGACTTGTATTTTTAAAATCCCTTTTATCTTCTTATCTCATAAATTAGACATTTTCCTTCAGATTTTACTTGTGGTCACAATGTTCTTCCAGTATTAAATATTTTAATACAACTTCTGTGAGGAGAAATCAAACACTCGGCGATAACAACTTCAGCGAGACTTGCATTATGGAAAATGTTAAGCAGCCAGAAATTGGTTTTTCCTTGCTGCTAAAATTACAAAAAATGAATTGCAGTTTTTCTGGTAAGCTCAGAGGAGGTTGTCCATCAGGTAAATACTTTCCCCCAGTGCAGTGTGAGAGAGGAAAATGTGATCAGCATGAAAAACTTCCAAATAGAAGAGTGTCAACAATAGAAAAACTATTAGCCCTAGAAAGTTTTTTTTAAAGGTGTAGAAGAGGCTAGCTAATCCATCTGTCAGGACTGCTTTAGGCTTGTATTTCCCTATCTTAGAAGCTATTCCAGCATTGCTGTTGTTTGCCTCTCAGGAGTGTACTAGGAGAGATCAGAAGCAGGTCTTAAGCTCCTCTTACTAAAAGTACAAATGAAGAAGTACAGAATGATCTAGTCCAGCAATGGCTTTGCTTTGCAGTCAGAAAGGCGCATAAGGGAGTGCATAAGCCTGATGATGTTTGGTCTTTCAAAGTTCCCTCTTTTATTTATTTATTTATTTATTTATTATTAGATTTAATATACCGCCCTATCCCCAGAGGGCTCAGGGCGGTGCACAATATAAAACATCATATATAAAAACATAAATACAATATAAACAGTAACTATAACCCAGAGTAGCGTCCCACAAAACGCTTACATGACCCTCCTAAAAGAAATAAAGAGAGGATAATGGGTCCCGGCGGTGTTAGGGACCCATAGGAAGCAAAGGGGAGGGAACTGGGGCACCTTCAGCGGCTGGTCTCCCCAAAGGCCCGGTGGAACAACTCAGTCTTACAGGCCCTGCGGAATTCCCCAAGGTCCTGCAGGGCCCGGACAGCTGGCGGGAGAGTGTTCCACCAGGCCGGCGCCAGAGCTGTAAAGGCCCTGGCCCGAGTGGAGGCCAACCGCGTCATTGAGACGCCAGGGACCTTCAGTAAATTGGCCTCTGCTGAGCGCAGAGGCTGAGCTGGGACATATGGAATAACAGTAGAATAACAGTTTAATGTTGTTTAGAGATGGACTTAAGTGACACATTGGATCCCTTCCTGTTTTATTATTTCATCTGTTTTGTTTGCCGGAGTTGCCTTCTTTGGGGTTATACCTGCCCTCAACAGAGATATTGTTCCAATTGACTCTGCAGCCCTTACTCTTAGCAGTCTTGATGCCAGACATGCAGGCCTTGTAGAAAGATCAAGGATGAGAGAACATGGCCTCCAAGAGGCTAAAGAAGCACTTCACTCAATCTTGCTCAAGTATTCGCTTTTCGGAAGGGAAAGGGGGGAGGGATGAAGAACTGAGTGTTGCCTATGGTCAATTTGAGGATGGTTCCCTCTGGAACGCAGCCTTTTGATTCTGTGGTGTTGTGTAAGTTGCTGGCTTGAACGTTACCACACCTAGACTTCTGTTTGGGGGCTGTCACCTGTGACATGTTGCGAGGTCACCCCTTCTACTCTAGTCTGACAATACTTGCATGCAAAGTCACAAAAGGTAGCTTAATGGGTCAACTGTGGCAGCTTCCATGAGACAGACACTAATATTCAGGATTAGTAATAATAGGAAAAGTAGGACAGAAAGAAGTTTATATCCAAAACTTTTTAAAGACTCTTTTGCTCGCTTTGTCGCTTCTCCATCTAAGTCCTCCTTTCTGTGAGGGTTGCCTTTTCAGGACATTGTGCTGGAAAAGACAAAAACCTGTCCTCTGCTACTGACGCTCATTCCCAATTGCAGGGCTGTTCAACAGGTCAGAACCACTTCTACCCAGATTGTCTAGAATATGTAGTGTCCATTGATATATAGAATTATTATTATTGTTTCATTATGCAAATGAGATCTAGCAGGGTGTAGTGAACTCTAGTCTGCTGAATCAGGTTCGATTTGCCACTCCTTCACAAGAAGCCTGTTGAATGACCTTGGGCCAGTCACAGTTCTCTCAGAACTCTCTCGGCCCACTTGGAAGCAGGCAATGGTGAACTGCCTCCAAACTTCTCTTGTCTTGAACATCCTATGTCAGGGTTGCCATAAATCAGCTGTGATTTGATGGCACTTTCCACTGTCACATAAGATTGACTGATTTTTACATCACCCTTCCAATATATAGCTTACAGTATGTAAAATAAAACCACATTATTTACAGCAAACCAAACAATCTTTCAGACGGAAGCGCCATCAAAACAAACGAAATCACTCACCAAAACAATCCTTAAACCCTTACCTTCTGTCATAACATTGTTGCATGTCCTCTTTAATGCAGGAAAAGCTGAGCCCATCTATCGATGGGCAGTTATGACAGCAGAAGCTCTCTGTGGGCAGCAGTAGTGTCAATCGCCCACATTAAAGGCGTTTTAAGGAAGAATTGTCACTTGGGTTCCTATGAGGAGAGGCAGTCTATCAGACATGTATGTCCTAGGCCAGGGGTGGCCAACCTATGGCACTCCAGATGTTCATGGACTACAATTCCCATCAGCCCCTACCAGCATGGCCAATTGGTCATGCTGGCAAGGGCTGATGGGAATTGTAGTCCATGAACATCTGGAGTGCCATAGGTTGGCCACCCCTGTCCTAGGCTATGAAAGATTCTAAAGGTAAGCACCAGCAGCTCAGACTGAACTGTGACGAATATGGGAAGCCAATGTAGCTCTTTTAATAGGAGCATAAGATGGGCTTAGTAGCTGTTCCTGTATCACTTGGCCACCATGTTCAGAATTGTCTTCAAAGGAAGCCTCATGCAATGCATATTGGTAGCAATTTGGGAGTTATAGAAGCATGAAATCTATGTGGCTAGATCAGTTAAGTCTAGTAGAGAACATAATTTGCAAATAAGATGAAAAAGGAAATTAAAAAGAAGATGAAATAATCCCACATTATTATTATGGGATTTGCTTCACCTTTGTATGACAGGGATATTTTGCATTGGGGTGAATCATAGCTCGGCATATTTAAAGGTGGTGCCTTTTAACCAATCCAAATATGTACACAAACCTTGCCCAAGATGTCTTTTGCATTTATTAGGGCTGCAAGCTTTAACTGGTTTAATTGTTAGATTAATCAGTAAAAGTTTTGGCACATTGAGCGAGGTTCGGTTTTAATACCTTTGGGCAAATTTTAATTGGTGGAGCTGTGGGCTAAAAGCATATTTAACTAAGTTACAAAATGAAAAAAGAAAATATTCATAATGACCTTTCCTTCAAACAGTGAGGAATAGTAATTTTTAGAGTAAATTGTGATACCACTCTACTTTTCATTCCTCAAAAGGATATCTATATCATAATTTAGATGATAAACTATTTAATCAAGTTAGGTGCCGTGTGGTTTCCAGGCTGTATGGCCGTGTTCTAGCAGCATTGTCTCCTGATGTTTCGCCTGCATTTGTGGCTGGCATCTTCAGAGGATCTGAATGCTGCTAGAACACAGCCGTACAGCCCGGAAACCACACAGCACCCAAGTGATTCCAGCCGTGAAAGCCTTCGACAATATATTTAATCAAGTATTTAGTGATTAATCAACTAAATATTATTTAATTGTTTGACAGTGACACGCTTTTCTTGAGGTGGCACACTTGAAATACTCGTGTAGTTATTCCTTTGGAGAGGTGTGGAGGCAAAATTTCTTTGAACTATTCAGAAAATTTCCTTTCTTACATTGTCTTTAATGTCTATACTTAGCCAGTTACCATGAGGTAATGTCGTCTACGTATGGCAAAGTGCCTCTGTAGCCTGAGCATAGCCTTCCTGTTTCAGGCTTAGGAGAGAATTATGAAATGTTCCCTGTGGCATAAAAATACATAATGTGATGAGTGACTCTCGGATAAATTTTAAAACATAAATTAATTAATTGTGGAAATAAATCCAAGACTAGAGTGAATAAAAATCTGCGGAAAATAAATGGTGCGTCAGAGTACTTCCCCAGCTCGCATTTTGTATGGACAGATATATATCCCATTAGTTCATAGCTGTGCTGACTGTAGCCCTTCTTGAACTTGGCTTTGGCTGTTCTTGAGCCAGCCCTCTTGACTCCTGAGATGATGTCTGCTCACACTGCCTGTGAAATAGGCAGGGAAAATGGAACATTGATTGGCTCCTATGAACTCACCAAGAATAAATGTAACGTAATAAGCTTGCGCATCCTGGCCATGACTCCCCATCATCTCCATATGCTCCACACACGGCTGCTGTTTTTTTCTGCAGCAGTTACTAACTAATAAGCAGAGGAGGCATTTTAAAAGTACATTAAAAAAAACAACAACCACCCATTTGTTGTATTTTGCATCAGCACATGTCGTTTATCTAGGTAATGGCCCCCAGCAAGTTATCAGAGTTCCCAGATCACTATACTGTTGAAACTTCTGAAACATCCTTTGTGTGGTTGGAGCTTTGAAATGCTAATGAGTGAATAACAGGGAGGCAGCTGCTGCTGCTGCTGCTGCTGACTCTTCCCCTCTGCTTTGGCTCTCCCACCACCGCCCCGGAATATTTTTTCCAAAGACTTGTTGGCTCTTTGCTCAAAGTTATAAGGTCCAATGATGTCCAGTTTAGAATTCCCAATCACATCCCTCAATAAACGGCTTCAGATAGCTGTCCCCAGATTGCTCTCTTGGTATAGCTGTTGGATTAAGGCAGTGGTTCTCAACCTGTGGATCGCGACCCCTTTGGGGGTCGAACGACCCTTTCACAGGGGACGCCTAAGACCATCAGAAAACACATATTTCCAATGGTCTTAGGAACCGAGACCCCGCTCCTCTATCCGTTGGGGGTTACCACAACATGAGGAACTGTATTAAAGGGTCGCAGGATTAGGAAGGTTGAGAACCACTGGATTAAGGGCTTCATTATTTTTCATGAAACTGAACCATAGACGGGGCACAGTGTGGTGTAGCGGTTAAGATCAGCAGACTCTAACCTGGAAAACTGAGTTCAGTTCCCTGCTCATCCATACGAAGTCTGCTGGGTGATGTGTTGTCGAAGGTTTTTACGGCCGGATTCAACTGGTTGTGGTGGGTTTTCCGAGCTGTGTGGCCATGGTTTGGTAGATCTTGTTTCTAACATTTCACCTGCATCTGTTTCGCCACTGAATACAATGTTTAACAGACTTCCCTCTGTGATACACCTCTGAAGACGCAAGCCACAGATGCGAAGTGGCCTTCTGAACAAGATCTACAGACCGTACGCAGCCCGAAAACCCACAACAATCTGCTGGGTGACCTTGGGGCCAGTCACAGTTCTCTCAGAACTCACTCAGCTCATGTGGAGACAGGCAATGGCAAACCACCTTTGAACATTTCTTGACTTGAAAACCCCATGGGATCATCATAGGTCAGTTTTGACTTGACAGCACACACCCATAGAACTTAACGGCGGGGGTGTGTGTGTGTGCAGAATAACGTGTAGATCAAAAAGTCAGAAAATCTGAATTTCTTGGCTGTAGTTACACTTGTTTGCAGACCTTTGCCAGCCATTTACCAACATGAGCAATCATGACAAATTAAGTGTATGCATGCTTGTTACAGATCATAGTATACAGAGTATAATATATACAAAAGAACCCCCAACCCTGTAACATTGTCCAATGAATAGCCATGTAAACTGGAGATGGTACCTTAGGGTGGAGGAAGGTCTCCAATTTTGTTCAGTAGAGTGGTACCCCAATAACTTGTGGGTAGGCCACAAATTGAAAACTTGTGGTGACTGATGCCCCCGCTTTATATTTCTCACACTGTGTCCTTAGTTCACCCACAATGTATTACCATCTTGTAGAAAACAAATTACATCTGCATCCGGTTTTGGTAATGGTTTGGTAACATTCCTTGGAGACAATGCTATCAAGTTGAATGAATTTCACCTTAGAACTTCCCTTAAATGAATTCATATGACATGTTGAACCCAGAGTGGTCTGTATACGAGAAGTTTTCTGTACGTGGGTCCCATTCCTGGCTTTGTATGCAGGGCTACTACGTGGAGGGTAAGTCAGATCCAGCATTCATTGGCGAATGCTCATTTTGCTGAACAGATGTTTGGAGCTGTCAGATCTTGACAGCATCAATCTTTTTGCTTGTGGGATGAAGTCTGGTAAAGAGCTACTGTGTGATATCATTCCACTGATTTTTATATAGCCTGATTATTTAGAACTAAGCTAAAGTTGGAGTCAGACAACCCATTAAGACATGATCCACAATGTAATTATCAACTCATTATAGATGGAGCATTGCTGGCAAATGTTGGAATCGCTGTTGAGCCAAACGCTGAAGTGAATAGAGAGCCAAAACAGATCTCGGTTTCCAACAACCAAGCTACTGTGCAGGAAAGGAATTGCAAAGGAATAAGAGGTGTATTTTTTTTGCTGCAGTCACGCATTTAACACCTACATTGTTAGGTGTGCTGAAAAGTACAGCTAGTGCATTTTGTGTGTCTGTTAGATGCTCATTGCATAACCACAGAGTGATTCTGTGTTTATCATTTGGATCGGTTAGAAGGAAGCAAGCTGGTACCTTTTAAAAAGGTGAATAATTCCCCTTCTCTTAGCTTCTTTTGCTATCGCTGCTGCTCCACAAACATTTCTGTCTCTCTTGTTGGTGCATGGAGTGCTTTACTGTGTCATTTGTTCCCCTCAACGTTTTTGTGAAGAGCAGTTCATTTGGAGAGATGGCGCTCTAAGGCCGTTCGGCAAACGGCAACAAAAACACATTTCAGTTGGTGTTTTTCTCTGCTTTGCGCTCCTCCCTAAAGGAACATGGTTAATAAGCAAGTGCAATTTTCCCTTTACCATTAACGGATGCCATTGTCAGACCCTGGGAGCCCTCCTTGGTGCCATGCTGATGAGAGCATGTTCGCATCCATGGCCTATCAAGCCCTCGTGACTCCTTTTGAATGATCTAACTGAACAGCAGGGAGTTGCTAATGGAGTTATGGGTTCAGATTGGTAGTGCTTCCTGACCTGTAGAGAAACAGCCTAAAGAATCCCTTGACACTTCAATGTCTGTTTCCTGCTTTGCAACCAGGAGGCTCCTTCTCGTGACTTGAAGTTGTGAATTCCTGCTCAAACTCTAAGCCTTTGCTTATGTGTGCATGTGCTCTTAAAATGCCTTCTGGCCAAAATGTATCCATTGAATGCCAGCTATAAAAACATTAGCTACCAAAGCAAGAACGCATTGTTGTATAATTTAACTAATAGGGATTAGACGTAGGAATAATTAAGATTAAAGCTCATGATGACTGCTACTGCATCTTGCCTCTCTGAACAAGGGACTTCTTTTTGTAACACCATGAAGTATGTGTTTTTAAAGTTGCTCTTAGGAAATGTGGGAAAGCATATTGTAAATCAGTTTTTCTCTGAATGTAGTCTACCAGCTTATACCCAAGGGGAGCTGGTGTGGAGCCCGAAGATGGGATGGGGTACTGATCATCCTTTTTTGCTTAGGGCTCGCCACAGCATAGCCTCACAAATCCAGGTAGCATGATTTGCATATTAAATTATTTATTGTAAAATTATTTATATGCAAAGCGGGCATTCTACATTAGCATATCTCATTCATGTTATTTTCAAAGTTACTTTATCTATATACCAACCTAGTGCCAGAGGCAATGGTAGAGCGGGTAACGGAGAGTGTTTCTGTCTGACCATTTTTCATTGTCAGCAGTGGCGTAGTGCCAAGTGAGGGGTGCTGTCGATGGCGCGGTAGTGCGGGCGTGGAAGGGGGCAGGGCACACATGTGCCCCGGGCCCAGTTCCCCCTCGCTTCGGTTCTGATTGTCAGAGAGGGCTGGACATAAAGGGCTTGCTCCTCTTGTTCAAGAGCAGGGGTCTTCAAACTATGGCCCTCCAGATGTTCATGGACTACAATTCCCATCAGCCTTTGCCAGCATGGCCAAATGGTAGGGCTCATGGGAATTGTAGTCTATGAACATCTGGAGGCCATAGTTTGAAGACCCCTGTTCAAGAGCAGTACCATGGGTACTGGCAACAGTGTATGGCTACTGCTTCCCCATTTTCTTGAATCCTATCACAGCTGTCCCAAGTTTGTCCACTAGCCTGAATTGAAGAAGGTACCCAGCTTGTGGTCCAATATGCAACATATCTACAGGTTGCTCTTGATTAGTTTGAGTAGCTAAATACATATCCAATACACACAAAATGCATGAATTGAAAATGAGGTGATAGGCTCAGGAGGCAAGATTCGGGAGTGGAGATTGGGGAGTATGGCAAATTACAGTACACCAGTAAAAAATGTTCAAACCACTTGGTGAGTCATTTCCTACAAAAGGCCTGGCATCACCTTAAACAGTGGTGTTACCAGTGGTTATCATGCTGTTTTTCTACGCAGGAAATAGACTTTATTCTCTTTCTGCTATAGTTGGTCCAGTGTGTGTTGCCGAAACAGCAACAAGAAGGTAACTGTTAGTTCTGTGAGCCCCGTGGGAGTTTTAGACTAGGAGCCAGACTACACATTACAATGAACGTGGGTTCAACCTGAGGCTGCTGACACCATTTTAGAGGGAAATTTGTCTGCTTAAAAATTGCTACAAGGTCACTATCCCGAGTGGGCCTTCAGCACAGCAGCAGCAAGCGATCCTGTCTCCTCCCCCTCCGTGCCTTTTTATGTGCTGAAACAGAGAAACAAGATCACGTGGTGCCACTGCAGCGGGAATCCTATCAGGCCCTCGTCTCTGCTGTAACATGTAGCTTGGCCCTAGATCAGTGGTGGTGAACCTTTGGCGCTCCAGATGTTATGGACTACAATTCCCATCAGCCCCTGCCATCATGGCCAATTGGCCATGCTGGCAGGGGCTGATGGGAATTGTAGTCCATAACATCTGGAGTGCCAAAGGTTCGCCACCACGGCCCTCGATTGTTCATATCAGGCACTTGAAACTGAGGTATCCGTAAGACTCAAAGCTGTTTTAATATTGTATGGTGAGCTTAAAAATTTCATGACTCTATAGTGCAAACTTGTTGTTTGGCTTATGCAGTTAGCAGTTCTCTTTAAGTGTTGGAAATGGTTCCATGAAAAATGCCTACACAAAAAAATGTCCACAGGGAGAAATGCCCACATGAAAAATACGCACGATAATAAACTCAAAGTTTTTGATATGATAAACCAAAGATCTACCCGTGAGCAGACATCCTTTTCGGATGTCCCACCTCTCCCTTAAACTACGGCACGTGCCTAAAGAGGTCTCACCCACAAAACTGACCCAGCTCTGGCAGTGCACAGCTAGTGTTTCCATAAAAGCTACTGTAAGGCTGGGGGTGGGAGGGCGAGGAGAGGCATTTTCCAGAAATATGCCCTACCAAATGTCTCCCTTTTTGCTTCTGTCACGATCCGAGACCTACAGTGTGGCCTATAGCCCCTAGGGAGGCCTATATTAAAGCTGCCGGCAGGCCTACATATCCCCAGCACTACATATCCCCATCCGCTTGATAATGAAGTCCCAATGTGCATGAGGAAGTCCCCTTCCTCTTTTATGGGGAAAGAAACAGAAGTACCATCTTCATTTGTACCTGCATGGTAGAAGAGAGGAATGCATATCTGGCCCTCTACCATGAAAGGAGGATTCCTGGCCTGGAATCTGCACACGCTGAGCTGTCCTCTGTTCTTGATATCCAGCAATGTAGCTCAGGAGAATCTGTTACACCGGTTACTGCTGGTGGATGTGGGCTCTGGTCAGCAGTATCAGTAACATTTTACATGCCATACTACAAACAAGAGTGGTTCTGTAAATTGTAAGATCTGTCTTAAAACGTTAAATAGAGACCAAAGAAGCAACAGGGCTGAACTTACTTGAGGCCATGTTTGCTACTAGCCAGCAGCAAGGAGAGAGACCTTGCTGAGAGCCAGCATGGCGTAGTGGTTAAGAGCAGGTACACTCTTATCTGGAGAACCGGGTTTGATTCCCCGCTCTGCCACTTGAGCTGTCGAAGCTTATCTGGTGAACTAGATTAGCTTGTGCACGCCAGCACATGCCAGCTGGGTGACCTTGGACTAGTCACAATTCTTCATAGCTCTCTCAGTCCCACCCACCTCACAGGGTGTTTGTTGTGAAAGGGGTTTCTCAGCCCCTTTGAGTCTCCTCACAGGAGAGAAAGGGGGGATATAAATCCAACTTTTCTTCTTCTTGGGGAGCAGGGGCTCTGCTGCAGCCTGGGCCAGCTATTCAGCTCCTCTGTGAACTGAGTGGGCAGGGGTGGAGCTCCAAGCAGACCTGGAGTTCAGAGTTTTCACGCTGGTCTGCCCTTTCCCCATTTAACAGGACTGCTGCAGGGGCCTCGACCTCAGTTGGTTCTGACTCTCCCTTCCACTCTCCCTTGGGTTCTTGTTACAAGTTGTGCTTGGGGTTAATTTGTCTTTGTTTCACTACATTATCATCACAGTTTGGACACCGGGATGGATCTGAGGGAGAAGGGAGTCTCTCCCATTTTGGAAATTCCCTTAAGGGCCCTTGGGGTGGAACCATTCAGGAACATGCCTAGCTCTGGAGCTGTCAGCTAGCTGTCACCATCAGGTGGCAAGGGAACCATGCAGCGGCTTGCAGTCCTGTGGGATCCTGGGACTTGCCATACTCCCCACAGTGAGAGGGTTGAGAGGCAAGATAGCATCAAGAAGCAGTCGTGTCTCCCAGACTAGGATCTATCCCCATACTGTGCTAGCGCTCCTGCTGTTGTATTAAATAAAAACTATGGTCTGGTTTTCCCCCCAAATGTTCCTGTTTATAGATCCAAATCAGGATCTATCCCCATGCTGCGCTAGTGCTCTTGTTGTATTAAATAAAAACTATGGTCTGTTTTTCCCCCAAGCTGGTTTGTGTTGGTTTTTTTCCTCCTTGACCTCACTTGCCCCTGGGTCCACAATTAACAAATTTTGGCTACCACAAAGATCACCTTTTGGGACTTCCCTGTGAACAATATTCCGTGTTCTTCTACCTTATTTCACCATTTCATATTACCCCTCCCCAGCCTCTAGGCTTTTCCTCCTGATCCTGAACAACCTTTTTGCTTACACATAACTTACCTTGCCCGTGATTCATAAAATAAGAATTTGCTCATACCTGGCAAGTCCTGCTCGCTTTTTAACCTTTGCTGGTATCATGGAAGCCGGCACGTTGCTCCTACGATGTGAGTAAAATTGGAGATATTGTTGACAATTGAAGGAAAATAAAAAGCTCTCTTGCCATTTAGTAGCCAGAAAAGCATGGCTTCATTTTTTTCCCCTCTCTTTTCTTGCTTGTCAGACAAAAAGCTTTGGTTTTATTGGTTCTTGCGAATTTGTGCCACCCACTTTGAATCAGGAACAACCAATCTGTGCGTTTTCCTGTACCTTATGAAACAGTGAAGATCAGAAGCTTTTTTACATAGTAGTTGTAAAGAGATTGTTCTACATGAAAATTGGGTCTGTCCAGATGTTTCATAACTTGGATCCAGAATTTAGATTATACAGCTTGACATCTGAAGGTTGGTGAAAGAAAGAAGGGGTGGAAAAGAGGCATTGTCTGGTGTCATCTTTAACACTGAAATAAGGAAAAGGCTTCTCTTAGCCACCTAACTTTCCTTTATGCTCTGTCTCCTGAACATGAATTGGGGTAAGGTTGCAGAGTAAATATGATTCATTATTGTCTTTTTAGCTGTCGATGCTGCAGTGAATCCACTGGTGCCAGCAGGTCTAGAGCTGTTTCAGTCGAAAGCTAATGTGTTTTGCTCTGCAAAAGGCTGACACCCAGCACTCAAGAGTTTTGTTTCACTTCAAAAAAAACCTAGCCATATAACATTTCCAGACTGCTGAAGAAATAATAATTGGGGGGGGGAGGGAGGCGGAGTTGTTTTTTATCATAAACCAGTGCCAGGGACTTTGTTAGGAAAAAGAGTAGGACTCTGGATTCTGTTCACTGAAAAATAACGGGGACTTTCTGAATTCTTTCTCCTATTCAGCTGGCAAAAGACAAAGAGCGCCTGCAAGCGATGATGACACACCTACACGTGAAGTCGACTGAACCAAAAGCTACCCCTCAGCCTGTAAGTAACTGTGCAGTGAAGAGAGCTTTGCACTGGCATTTCTTTTGTGCACCTCATCGTAGGCCGCAACGTCAAGCCCAGTCTGTTCAAAATGACCGTCAACAGAAAATAATGATTTTTTTCAGTCCATTATGCTTGGAATTTTGACTGTTAGAATCTCTCTCCAAGCATTAATAATGCCTTTAATTTGATTATGTGATTTATGTTGAAAAACCAAAATTTTCCCAAGTTGTGCTATAAAGCTTATAGGTTTAGAGGTTTTAAGAATGCTTTCCTGAATTAAAAAAACGGGACCTCCTTCTGCATGAGATTGCTCTTATCTCGACGTCTATAAATTAAGGAAGGCCACTGCCAGATTGACAGTGCGGTCTTATGCAGACTTAACTCTGAAAACATTGATTGTAGTGGCCTTAGTTTGGCATACCACCTGTAATTCATCCTTAGTGCAGGTGTGCAGGGAGTTGTTACCAATTAAAAGGAAAGGAAAGACAAACCCAATGAGACAAGAATCTCCTGTTTGAGCCTGTGGGCCCCTTTGGTATTCTGAAACAGCTTGGTGGGCACAACCACAAAATGGCTGAAGCAGGAGACAGAACCAGCCGCAAAATGGCTGCCACAGCTTACCTTCGGACACAAAGTGAAGATGCTGTAGTCACTGTTGACAAAGCATCGTTTTTTAAAAAATCTATACAGCCAATCAAATCATCAGTGGCGAATCAGAAAACTTGCTGGCTAAAACCTCCACCTGCTTCCTAAGCTGGAGGGATCTAGGAAATGAGTCAGTGAGTGCCTTGACTCCCACAAGCACCATGTTTGAAACCCTCGCACTAGCACTTGTTCTGCAAGACCACGCATGGGTATTCAGGCAATTCTGTAGCAGCAACTGGGTTCTATAGCAGTTCTTGGTGCTATAGTACAACTGTAGTGGAACATGCTTTTACATCAGCAGATGGGTATTTTTGGCTTTGGTTTCACTTTTCTCATGTAGTACCTAACACAGGTTCAAAACCATCATTTGTGTGTAAAGGAGGCCTGCATGTTTGAAAGACACCTTTGAACCCACTGCAATGTACTCTAGCAGTTACTCGGTCCTCAGTTCAACTTCCATGAGTGGATATCAACAGAGATTTTTTCGTTTGCTATTTATATGATATCTGTAATACAGTAGATGATAACCTAATGAAAAGCATGAAGGAATCTGAAATTGGACACATTTTGATCATTCAGCTTGTTTCTTAGCTTTTAACAAACTCTTGTACTCCTTTTCGATTTTTCCCTGCTCTGTACACTACTCAAGCAAGTTATATTCCTGTGCTTGTTCATGAGAGAGAAATTAATTTCTTAAGCTTGTTTTTAAAAAAATATACACTTCATATAATTTACTGAAAGTGTAGGATAGGTCCATCAAGTGCTATGAGCCATATGGCTAAAAGAATCAGTCATATTCACTGTACTTTTCAATATCAACTGAGGGCAATAATAAGATATCCTGCATATTGGCATCTGGTTTCCACTGTAGATAAAAAGCATGCTGAAGCAGATGTGTAGTGTTGGTTTGATCTTCATCACTCTTCCTGTGTCCTTAAAATAGTCGTCTTTGAGTGACAGAAAAAAAGTAGAAAAAACCAGTTTTTGATACAGTATGACCAATACAGAAGTGAAATCTTTCAACTGGTTCTGGTGGGCTTTCCGGGCTGTGTGGCCGTGGTCTGGTGGGTTTTGTTCCTAACGTTTCGCCTGCATCTGTGGCTGGCATGCCACACAGCCCGGAAAACCCACCAGAACCAGTTGAATCTGGCCGTGAAAGCCTTCAACAATACATTGAAATCTTTCAGATACAATTAAACCTGTGCGCTTACAACCTTAGAAAAAAGGCTAGAGCAAGACATGACCATTCTTGAATGTATAAATGCCTGCTGTAAAACAGAAAGAAAGGCTGTCCGTTTACGAAGCTCAATTGCTATCTCAGTTCCTATCTTCAGAAGGCTTTACTCCCATAGTGTGCTCCTTACCTCCCTTTACAGCTATTTATTTCACATGCAACCTCAAAAATAGAAATTCTTTTTAAGGGAAAAAAAAGGAAATGCAGAGTGTTTAATGATTTTATGTTCACTATCTCTGTAATGTGTAACGTGTTCTGTTTCAGACATTAATTTTTGCCTACCAACTGCATCTCAGCAGGCCACCATATTTGCTGGGTTAATAGTCTGACTCCTTTTCTATTTCTATCACCATAAATCAGACATACACACATGTGTTTGCTTTATTTACAGAGGGCAGGAAAAGCCCAAACAGGTAAACCGGTAGTTTGCCATCCCGCTGCATCGTTGCATATTGATTAAATCCGCTTGTGCTACCTATAGATCGGCCACGCTCAATTAATTTTCACATTGTTCAAAGTAAAAATCAAATAAAGGCAGTGTACCTTTAAATCTTACAAATCTTAAAATCAAGAAGCACATCACTCCCTCCATTTGGAATAATCACATGAAGCAATTAGGAATTTTAAAGCCTTTGGAAGAGAAGGGTAAAATAAATGCAAGGTGCATTAAAGAAAATGCGACGTTTGCCTCTGTCGTTTTAGGGCGTGTTGGACGGATTTTGACAGATGGGCTATTTTTAATGTTAGATCAAACATTTCATTAGAATCCTTGATCTTGCTTTTTTACTCTCTGTCTATCTCATTAAGGGCTTTTCTGCAGAACCCATTCTTTTGGAGTGTTGAAAACTCTTTAAGTGCAGCGTGCTACTGAGATGTACCTTTTCCTTGCCGCACTTCGATAGTTTGCAGGCTTTAGGTAAATCCCCTCCACAGCTGTTTCATTGGCTGGCTTTTTAGGGGTTCTCCTTCTACTCAAGGCATCGAGTGACGTAAATGTGGTAAACAGAGAGCTTAGTAGAAGGACACCAGCTTTCTGTCTTAGGAGCTCCTGCTATGTGCCTGTTCGCAGTAGGAAGGCTTGTATCGTGTGAAAAAAAAATGCTGCTATTTTTTTTCTGCCCTCAGCCCACCACATGCCTCCTTTCCACTTTTATTACAACGTGTTGGAAAGAGCTTTGCACCACTGTACACAGGAAATGACACCAAGTGTGGCATGTCCCTCTCACATTGTGGATCCAGCCCTCCTGGATACAGACTGAACAGGTGTCCTCACAGCAGCAGTGCAAAGGGTCCTTGCAAACGGTGGAAAGCGCTTTTGTGCCGTCCCCGGGGGTTATAATCTGTAGGAGGGGAATGGCAACATGAGGAGTTAGTATGCAGCCAGTATGACCAGTTAGCCCCTGCTAAAAATCTGGTAGTTTTTGTTAATGAGCCCCAGAAATAACAGTTGAGGGTGCTGTCATAAATATTTCCAATACAACCCAGAAGCCGGAAAAAGCAGTAGGAAGAAGGGGAAAGTGATCAGGGGAGGATGCACTGTCTTGATTAGTATTAAAAATGTTTTACATTCTGGAAAATTATAGCTTTGATGGGGACCTCCTACTAAATTTATTTTTAACTGCTCTATTGAAAATTCTGTAACACTAGTCAACATTATCTCTCAGTTGCTCAGCACAGTGTTTCTCTATTAAAAGAAATAGGCATGAATATTTTTGACTGAAAAATTAATAGCTTTTGAATTCATACGCAGCAGGTTTTCTTTTGCAAAGAAGTCCAATATCGCTGCACAGCACTTGTATAACCATTTATTTAGAGTCCAAGTCAAACCTTTGACAGCCAGAGAGCACTGTTACAAGCCAACATAAAGAACTTCAAGATGTAAACCAACAATAGCCAGTCTGTGTGAGGTTTGCCATTGTCAAACACATAGATTGTTTGGATTAGTTTATGTAAATGTACTGTTGTATTACCCTTTTGGGGGAAAAAAAAGATCACATTTGTGTATGAAAAGTGGTTTTCGTTCACAGGCAGCATTATAAATTTCTTATCCTTTAACTTACATGTTAGAAGTAAAAAAAAATCGTGTCTGACAGGCCTATATTGTGTGACGCTCTGTTGTTGGATTGAAACAGCCTTCTTTTCATTTATTGAAATCTAGAAAAAAAATTATTATAGATACCATCAGATAAATCAGAAATTATTAAAATATGTATAGGTGAAGCATTTGAAAATTAATTATAAAATGTAGGAATATAGTGTTTTGCATATTGTGCCTTTCCCTGTGAAGGGCGGTGGGGGGGGGGGGGGGGCGGCAGCATCACAGAATCTGTGCTAGACCTTGGCCGTTTTAACTCAGCAGGATAGGACTTTGACTGAGGAAGATCTGATGACCAATGCTTCCATGCAAAGTATTCTTTACACCCAGTAATTAATTTTTCCTTTCTCCCTTTAACAGATGCAAGGTGTACGTTAGGCTTCATGGGGGAGGGGGGGTCCATTGTTAAAGGGAAAAGTCGTCACTGATCCAAACATAGCAATAAAAGCGAAATTCACGAGTGCAGCTTTTTAATTACTGGTTCGGGAGTTTATGAGATTTTAAAAATATACCGAGAAGCTTATAATGCTTTTCAAAGTGGGGGACTTTGCAGTACAGTATATTCTGTAGCTAAATACCGTGTGGCCTCTCCTCTTGGCGTTTCACCGGTCAAGTGTGTTAGTCTTGACTAGTTACATAAATTAGCACCATATTTTCGTCCTGCTGAACTCTTTGATCGGTTCCTAGTGCTGCGCCATGAATCAGAAACCCACCCAGCCATGGAGAGCAGCATCTTGTCAGGCATAATAATCACCACAAGAAGCATGTATGAGATTATCTCCTTGAAAGAAGTGATCTCTTAGCCGTGTTTTGGAGTGCCCCTGTATCAGTCACCGTGCTTAAGTCTTACAGAAGTGAATGGAATTTAATCAGAGCACTGTGCTTTGTAAACAGTAAGTATTTGTGTACGTGTGTGTCATTTGCCAAGGCACGTCACCCGCACAAGCCGACACTGAGGAAAATGAGGAATTAGGCGGGAAGAAGGCTTGAGCGTGGAGGCCAACCTGTATAGTTGTACACATGAGAAAAGAGGAGCACAGACAAAATTCCTCTGTTTAGAGGGTAAAATCAAATTGTGTATGCCTTGTTTAGAAATCTTCATAGCTTAGCCACCATATCAGGTCAAAAATAATGCAGACAAATACTATTCAGAACCGATATTATCCAAGATGGACTAGCCCAGCCAGTGGCCTCAAATTTCCGAGTATAACTTCTCTAAAGCTTCTTGCTCAGGATGCTGCAGGTGACACAGTTCGAGGAATATTGTTCTGGGTAGTTCATTTCATCTCCTCAGAACTGTGGTGAGTGGATTGTCCTTTATAACCCTTTCTCCTCAAGCCTTCCTTGTATTCGTGCCCTGACTGGGTCAGGAGGCAC
Source organism: Sphaerodactylus townsendi (assembly GCF_021028975.2). Taxonomy (NCBI): domain Eukaryota; kingdom Metazoa; phylum Chordata; class Lepidosauria; order Squamata; family Sphaerodactylidae; genus Sphaerodactylus; species Sphaerodactylus townsendi. The sequence goes on along the minus strand of NC_059427.1, from coordinate 35,503,309 downwards.
CAGCTGTATGCTTTTCTGCCTTTTTTCTTATCCTGATTGGCTGGGCAGGGGTTCAGTGAACCTTAAAGCACTTTGAAAGCTCTGTAGTCTTGCTTACCTCTATTTGCTGTAGCAGGATAAGTAGCAGGATAAGAGTCAGGATGAGAGCCAGTGCCCTCAAATTGACTTTGCTCTCATTAACTTTGGGGGGGGGGGGGACTCGAGTGATTTATTTCATGATTTAGGAGAAGCTGCCACAAAGCGTCTGCCTGTTTTGTCCCTTCTTTTGGAAGGTGTGCCGAGAAAGTATGGGAATACCTGTCCTTGTGTTTAAACGCGTGCCTCAAAAAGTGGCTGTAAAGCATCTTTATTTCTGTGGTACCGAGTTATTACTGAAGAAAGGTTGCATCCGCCCCCACCAGTATATTTTCGAAGATTTCAGTGCGAGCCACCATTCATATCTTCTGTAAATTGTTTTGCTAGATTTTGCTTGCGACAGAAACATTTTATTTTCTGATTTTAGACGTACTAAAATAGTCATTCCATTATTTTCAGTCATGTGTGAGCTGGAGGTGACAGAGGGAATCCAGAGCCCAGTGTGCTTTTCAGATGGCATGATATAGCTGCAAATTGCTGCTCAGGAACAAGAGAAGGAATGCATTCTTCTTTTCCTGGCTCGAAAAAGGGGTTTTGCATACCTGGCAGCACATCCGTCTTTATGGAGCTGACATAACTGTTGGCTATTTTTTATGTATTTTCCTTTACTCTAACCACAGCAATTAGGATTGTTTTGAAATCCTGTTTTTAGCAACTGTAAAAACAAAGCATTAAAAAATAGCCTTTTAACTGTGAAGTAATGATTGAGCATTTTAGCTGCTGTAGCTGTATTTTATAGTTTGAAAAATAATGATACACAGCAATAAAAAGAGATTCGCAAATGCAACACACAAAAGCTGTTTTTATATACTGTTTTTCATTAAGTCCCACTCCTCAACTTGTGTTTCCTTAGTGTCCCTGCCAATAACAACACCTGCTAAGTGATTGCTGGCTGCCAAATCCTGTGTTGCATACAGTAATGTGTAATATATATATAAATGCATGTGCAGAAATTTCATGGCTAAAGCATTAAATCTCAGACCAAAAATCTTAGTCACCTCCATTGGCTAGCACTTGGTACCCATCTACCTTGGAACATCTGAGATGCAGTTGTAGCATCTGTTTTACCCGTTAACACAGTGGTAGTGCCAACAGTGGAAAAAAATGGTGCCCTGACACACCACAGATGGCCTCAGTGTAGCATGCATGGTATTTTTCCTTAGAATGTCTGAGATTGCCTGGTATTTTTGCTTCTTTGTCGTAATTTTTATGCATCTTAATGGAATTCAGTGGAAGCCATTTTATAGCCAGTGGGAGCCGGCATAGTGTAGCAGTAAAGAGCAGTGGACTGATCTGGAGAACCAGGTTTGATTCCCCACTCCTCCACATGAGCAGTGGATTCTTATGTGGTGAACTGGATTTGTTTCCCTGCACCCACACACAAAGCCTCCTGTGTGACCTTGGGCTAGTCCCAGTTCTCTCAGAATTCTCAGCCCCACATACCTCACAAGGTGTCTGCATGAGGAGAGGAAGAGAAAATAGTTTGTAAGCCACTTTGAGACTCCTTACAGGAGAGAAAGGCGGGGTATAAATCCAAACTCAGTTTGTTTGAGAGATTGAGGCCCCTTCCGCACATGCAGAATAATGTACTTTCAGTCCACTTACACAATTGTTTGCTAGTGGATTTTGCTATTTTGCACAGTAAAATCCAGCTGCACAGTGCATTGAAAGTGCATTATTCTGCATGTGCGGAAGGAGCCAGAGAGCACATCCACTCAACACGTCAGTGAAAATAACACTCATGTAGGAAACGTGATTGGACTAAGGAAGGGTTTTCTCCGCAATATAATAGAGAGAGAGAACAATCTCATTTTTCTAAATGATCAGTAAGGAGAGGGAGGGATGTTTCTCTGTACAGCATCTGCTTGGCATGCAGGCAGCCCCATGTTCAATCCCCAGTAACTCCATTTAAAGGAATCAGGTGGTAGATGGAAGACCTCTGTCTGAGATCCACTGCCACATTTCAATAGATAAAACTGACCAATGTAAGGCAGCTTGATGGGCCAGTAGTCTGCTTCATGTGTTCATGAGCAATTCTAGTCTGCGATATAAATGCCTGTTCATTGTAGGGAATGTACATGTTTCTGAGTTAGGTAGAATTCTTCCTCAAGCAGAATATAAGCTGCTTTTCAGCAGCAAAGAATAAGATTAGCAGTTCATTCCTGGGTGACTACCATACGCAATTTCAAAATTCAAGAATTCTGATTGAGTACTGAATTGTATAATGATCCTTAATGTAATTTTTGAAGATGTTTACTAGGTAACTACTTGTTCCTGGGACAAGCATAGTTAGTTGCCAGAAACGCTGGTGACTCAGCCTGTTAACCCTCTCTTTACACTGGATGGAATACACTTGCCGCTACACATCCAGTATCATAACAAAGACTGGGCTGGGACTTGCCTCAGTTGCCTTGTAGCCAAAAAAAATAAAAAAAAAGTTACCTCATCAAAATGAATTGCGCCAAAGTTGAAGCTACTTGCATGTCAGTTGCCTTTACGAGCAACTTTTAAAACCATCAAATGTTTTAAATTGAAAACACAAACACTGAGATATCGTGTGGCATTCCTTCAGGAAAAGCAACCCTCTCAGCTCAAGCCCTTTTTGATCTTTGCCCTGTCGAACCTTCTTTGGCCAATGCAAAAAAATAGATTCTAGCTGGGGCTTTTCATAGCTAATGGATGGCACAATCAGGATGTAATAGTTTATAACAAAGTTTAACATTTGACGATAGCAACCAAAAACTACACCATTCATACAGCAGTTATGCTCCTGTTCACAGTTACTGCCTTCATTTGAAAACGGCACATTCCCAACTCTATCACTCTTCGCATTACTATTTTGGGAAAGTACCTGATGGAAGTTGGGCCAGCTAAATAGGAACAATATTCTCACTGAAGAAAAGTTTGCAAAGCAGATCTTCAATAGCTACGCAATGAGACTTACCGTTTCGTTAACTTGTTGGTTCGGCCTACCAACAGTTGTCTGAGGTGACAAATGATGTTGCACTTGATGTCTAGTCCTCTCCCCCCCCCCCTTCCCTTTCTCTTCATCGTTGTCTTTCTTCTCAGACTGCAGTCATGTTTAATTTGGAAACTGGGCTCCTTTGGCAAATTAGCAATTAGAACAATTTTGTGGGAATATGTATATGTGTCATTAGTTTTCCTGCAAATTAATAGCAAGAGCAGAGGTCAGGCAGAAATTTTCCACTTGACTGCAGTTCCTCTGTCGAGATTTGGCACTTTGTTTTGGAACGGCCACAGCTGCTCAAAGCCATAGCCTTCCTCTAGGAACTGTCTTTAATGAGTTTACCTCGTAGCCATTATTACAAATATTACCCCCACCCCCCCGAAATAAAATTACTGTTTCTACAAAATATTCCGGTGACATCTTGCACCATTGCACATTGATGGTGGGGTCATTTGAATGCGGCGTTTAATCATTAGATCACCTTCATAAGCATCTCCTAATTAGAGTCCTTACAATACAATTTTATCTGGTAATTAGCTGAGATTGGATGCTTCCTCTGTAGCTTATTAGTGGCAACCCAGCAGTGGGTGTGAATCCTAGTGTCATTTGTCAAGCCTGTTAAAGGTGGCATCTTCCCCCCACCCCACATTTTCCCTCACTTTCTATGTTTACTTCCACTTGTACTACCTTACATAGAAAAGCCTGCAGAAATTTAACTCAATTCAAATTATTTAACTGGAGAACATTGACCTTTGAGCTGCTCTCCCCCCCCCCCCCAGCTTCCTAGTAGAAACAGATTAAATGTTTAAGCTTTTAAACAGTAAAAACAGAATTGAACTCGTTTGAAATTGAATGGTTTGAACAGTAATGATGAAACAGTATCCGTGATCTTTCCAGCAGGAGAGCCAATCTTATTGAGCCTGTGCAGAGGAAGAGCACTGAAAATTGATTCAGATCTGCTTGTGGTTGTAGGACTGTTTTGTTTTTGTTTTGTTTTTAAAAAGCCCACTTTAAGAGTGGAGATAAAATACAGTAGATTTAATTTCATAGAGCATCCTCTCCATTGCGCTATTGTTATCATTGCTAGGCTTTTTATCATATGTGATGGATGGGTGCCAGAGGGACACAGCGCCATCGATGCAATCCGCCAATATACCTAAATGGAAGAACTCAAGAACTAGTACCAGTGCTTTCTCTGTGGCATACATTAGCATTTGAAAACAAGTTTCTTGTCGTTTTGAGTGTGAATGCCTTCACAGGTAGGCTGATACTCAGTGACTGTCATTTCGTGACATCATTGAATCATTTTTGAAAGCAAAGCCTGCATATTAATCCCATCCAGGACAAAAGATGGTTGTTGGATCAGACAAGGGGGTCCATCTGATTTAGATTTTGCTTCCTGTAGTCAGGTCTTGCTAAAACTAGACTGCTTCTCTAGGCAGAAATTAATGATGTCACCCCCCTCTCCCTTGGCAGGGGTGAGTGGCAACTGTGTTCAATCCTCTCTCATGTGAAGGGGCGCTTTTTTTTGAGGGGTTGTTTCATTTTCTTCTGCTTGTTTCTGTTGTACATGTTCCTGGATTTCAAATGCTTTCCCTTTTTGCTTCATAATGGGAGGGAATTAGTTGGGGGGATGGCATCTTCAGAGGATGGGTTATTCCCACCCATTTCTCAGAGATACAGGATTTACACACTTCCTGTTATTGGCTCTCTATTGGCCCCTGTGCCTCAGTTTTATGTCCTGCTTCACGAGAGCGAACAGATCTGAGAGAGACTCTTGTCTCATTATCTCTGACTTTTACGCCTATTTCTCCTTCCCAATATCTACTTCACAGCATCTTTTCCCCTTAGATCTATTCTTTATTTCTCCTCCTTCTCTCTCCTTCTCGTCTTGGGTTTTTTCTCCCCCTCCTACTCCCTTATCTGCTGCTGCCATTCAGAGCAATGGAACAAACAGTGTGTGAACCATTCGTGGGATCCACAGAAGAGCCCTTTCTATGGGGGGGATGCAGCCTCTGGCCTCCTATCCCCTCAACAGCCAAGGACCACCGCCTGCCTAACCGACACCCCAGTTGGTGAAATGGGAATGGCTGAGACGCAAAACAAGAAGACAAGCAGCTGAAAAGAATGCAGCTTGGCACAGTAGCTAAAAAAGATGCAAAAAAAGGTCTATGTGAGCAAAAAGCACCCCAGAAGGAGCCAGTTCAACCTGTCAGGGTAACAATCACCAGACTTGCCCTCCAGCCACATCTTCTATCCCAGCTCAACAGGTTTTCAAGCACAGAGTCCCTCCCACAATGTGATCAGAGATGCTGCTGTTGGACGTCCTGTACTCTGAAGATGCTCTCCACCTCAGAGTGAGAACAGAACCTTGGATAGTCAGTCACCGTGAAGGTTCCGCCTTCTCTAAAGTAAGGAGGGCATCTTGACCCACCCAGAATATCAACTATTCCAAGGACTGTTCAAAATGCTGAACTTGTGGCTCTAAATAGTTCTCAAAAAAACCTCACAAAGATTTGAGGACAAAGAGAAAGATGGTACACCAGATAGAGGAGAAAGAATAGAAGGGAAGCATCACACTAGCTCACCCCTAAAAATGCCTTTTTTTGTCTTGTTCGATGGGTGGGGGCAGTGAGTTATGTCCTCCTATCTTTTATATTATTTTCCCAGAGTCATGTGGCACCTTTTCAATTCTGACACTGCAAGCAGCAGGCTTTTTTTATCTGTGTCAAATAATTGTATTCCCCTTTCCCTCACAAAAGTTGATTCTCAAAAGAAAACCCAACCTGTAGTAGCAAAAAGAGAAAAGACTAAAAGGCTGTAAACAATCTGGTGTTGGTATAGTTGTTAGAATGCTGGACTAGGATTTGGGGGACCCCGATTCAAATCCCAGCTCTGCCACAGAAGCTCACTGGTTGACCTTTGGACAGTCACACCGCTTCAGCCTAACTTAGCTGGCAGTGTTGTTGTGAAGTGAAAATGGAGGGGAAGAGAATGACGTACGCTGCTTTGAGTCCTCATGGGAAGAAAGATGGGTACAGGTGAACTAAACAAACAAACAAACAAACGAATAAATAAATAAATAATAAAAGAAGAATAATCTAAGTCTCATATGTATTAGCATCATAGAATCACAGAGTTGGAAGTGGGCATGCAGGCCAACTAGTCCAACCCCTGTTCAATGCAGGATGAGTCTAAATATCCCTGACAAGGGTTCATTCAGTTGTTTCTTGAAGATTGACAGTAAGGAGGAGCTCACCACCCCCTAGGCAGCTGCATCCATTGATGAAAGACTCCTACTGTTAAGAAAAAATCCAAAATATCCAGCCTTTCCACCCATAATTTAAACCATTTATTGTAAGTCCTATCCTCTGCGGCTACCCAGGACAGTGCCTTGCCCTGCCCCAAGGGTGAGATTTCAAATAATTACAGGGGGCAATTCTGTCCTCCTCAATCTCCTCTGTTCCGTGCTTAATTCATCCAGCATGGAAATCCAAAAATCATACACACAAAAAAGATGGGCCTTCAGCAGTAAGGTGGTCTTTCATACTTTTGATGAGGTGAACTCTAGTTTATGGTACCTTATACCACTACATATCTGTTAGACTCAGTGGTGGGGAGGGTAGTAAAGGCCTGTAGCTGCTAAACAATTGGATTCAGTAAAATTTTGCATTAGCGGGGCCGATTACACATGATTAACCTTGGCCTCTGTTGCTGCTTTATAACCTCTGGTTTATATCTTCATTCTTCCTTTGTGTATAAGCATTGCTTGTTGACAACAGTTTTATTTATTTACCTTTCTAACTCCAGCCCATGTCTGATGTTTGTAGCAGGTTGAAAAGAAGTGAGTTCTTGGTTATCATCCGTAGCAAAATATGAAAGGTGTTGTTGCTATCTACTTACATCTACAGACAAAAAACTACGGGCAAAAATCCACTGTTTACAGCTATAAACATTCTCTGCAGGAGAATGCTCACTGGAAACCATGGCAACCAAACCATACCCCTTGGGAATGCCAGAGTGACGACCTCTGGCAAGACCCTTCCCCTAAGCCATAGAGCTATCCTGGGCATCAGGCTTATGAGCAGACCAGCTTCCTGAGAGCTCTCTAGCAAGAGCTGGCACCTGAAAGCTCAAGGCAGACTCGGGAGAATGGAGGCGCTTGAGGATGATGTCAGTTGGCAGTGCCAGCTGTCAGTCAAAAGCCCAGTCAGCTGGAGTTGTAGGGGTTGAGCATATTCGCTCAACAGCATGGGAGTAAGGTGGCTAAAGGGGAAGAGCTTGCCCTCTGGCCGATGCTGGATAGTCAAGGCCTGATATTTTTACGTTTCTGTAGATTGCATGTTATTTACATGGTAGAGAAAATATCTAACGCCTTTGCTGGGTTAAGTCACATTATTCAGATGTGAGCTTTTTATGCAATGTAATTATTTCTGCAGTGTGCAAAACATTCAAAGTATAGCCACACTTCCGAGTTTAATACTGTTTTCTTTGTCTAAAGGAAAATGGGTACAAGATATACATATAGCATATTTTCACTGTAAACTTTTACTGGTTTAGTGCGTTCCACCTGTTTGGTAGAAGCCAAGAATTTCTTGGCTCCTCTTCCCTCCCAGTTCTATAATTCCCAAGTTGGCTTGCAGAGAGAGAAGTGCAGTTATGTAGAGACACCATACTGCTAAGGTGGTTCCATAATGCTTAAAGTCCTTGAAAACTGCAGTCCTCAGCATGAAAATACAGGCTGATTCACAGCACCTTAGGGGGATCAGATGTGAAACAGGACAGGATTCTTTGTGAACAGAGAATGTTAAGAGGTGCAGTTTCCTCATGCCAAGGTAAAAATGCTATACTTCTTGAAAGTCCTTTGCCAGTTGCTGTGCCTTGAATTGCCAATTTGATGCTAGCATCTTAAAGCTATAAATTTTGCTAAAAAAATGAAAACCCATGTGCTCAAAAGAGGGAAGGTTAAAGAGATTTGGCCTTTTCAAGGTGGATGGAAAGAACGTTTTCTTACCCCTCAACATTGTAGAACTCATGAAGCTAACAAGCAGTAGATTGAAGACAGACAAAATAATGTATTTTTTTTTCCACATTAACAATTAACTTGTGGAACTCATCGCTGCAGGATATACGGATGGCCCTTAGCTCAAATAGCTAACAAAGGGAATTAAATTTATGTGGAATAGGTCTCTCTATCTCACTAAGATAGCTAAATCGGGCTTCCACACACAGAGTCTTCTGAATTCCAGTTGCTAAGGGATAGCACATGAGTGAGGTTTTGGCCTTCATGTTTGTACTTACGGGTCTTCCTTGATATCGTAATAGTTGCTGGAGAAAACAGAATGTCAGACTGCACAAAGCCCTGGTGTAATCACATGATTTATTTATTTATTTATTGGATTTGTTGACTGCTCTCAAGCAGCGCTCTTATGATCTTGTGACGCTAAAACTCAGTATTCTCAAAGGACACCATTTCAGTAATTATTTGTATCACAGTCTTAGATTTCTACCGTCAAAATTAAATATTAGTGACTGTGCACTGTGATGAAAGATTAATATCAAAATCCATTGCTTGAGATCTGGGAAGTAAATATTTATTTTGCATATCAAGCTTTTTCTCTTTAATAAAATGCAACCTGAACTGTTGTATGTTGGTGTCTTTGAAGTAGATTCTTCTAGGCCGTGCAGCCTTGTACATATGGGTAGAACAGGGAAAACGTATAACGTATTATCATATACTTTATGTAAATTGTAACCAGTATTATTATTCTAACCCAAGATGAAATCACTTGCAATTGATACGTTATTTCAGTAACCCTGTAAACACAATGAGCCTCATTTTACTCAATAGTAAACTTTGGAGTTGATAGAATGTCTGAAGCCATGGCTCAAGTGACATTTGAACTTTGGGCTCCTGGGCCTACAACTCATATTCTTAACTGTTATGGTATGCAAGAAGGATTTGTGAGGAAAAAAAACAAATTTGTAATCAACTCTGCTTCTTTCCCCATTTTTATAGCTAAATCTTGTCTCTAGCGTCACACTTTCAAAGACTGTGTCAGAGGCTTCTCCACAGAGCTTACCTCATACCCCGACCACCCCAACGGCGCCCATCACTCCTGTCAGCCAGGGGCCTTCTGTCATCACTACCACAAGCATCCACAACGTGGGGCCTATCCGAAGGCGGTACTCTGACAAATACAATGTGCCCATATCTTCAGGTAACTTGCTGAAAATGCAGGCCGAGAGACTTGGTTTTCTGGGGTATGTATTTTTGCATAAACCTCTGACCACGATAATACAAGGATTCTGGTACTCTTTATTTAGCAGATTTTGCACAGAACCAAGAATTCTACAAGAATGCCGAGGTTAGGCCGCCCTTTACGTATGCATCCTTAATTAGGCAGGTAAGTGAGACCATCCTGAACCACTTCTATCTAGCTTTGTATATGTCTATCTGCATTCTGTATAGGGAAGAGAGCAAAACTCTTTTCACAATCAGGCCTGCTGAAGCTTTTACTGTAAGGTTTTTTTTATCCCCCACAACTGCAATACATATACCATAATTGCTTTTGATTAAGTATTACAATACGATGTGATTATTAGGAAATTCATTTCACACAACACTGAAAATGAGCCTGTTTAAAGATGGCAAGTCAATTATCACAAGCTACAGTAATCTCTGATCCCTAGAATTAATCTGAGCTCAAAATAATTACTAAGCTTTAATCAGCTAGTGAAATGTTTTGCATTTCTCTTTGATTCTGCTTTATGAATGACTAATAAATTAATATTTCTGTAAGGAAACAGAAATAAAACTCAAAACAATTAGATAATTCCATTTTGAATTTTGCCATTGAACTGTTAAATACAACCATTAATCTTAGATCGGAGTGCGAAGACTTCCTTTGGATACTGTGCTTTGAATCATTTTGTTTTATTTATTCAAACAAATGTGCAAGCGTCCGTATGTGTTGTTGTTGGGGGGCGGGGGGTGGTTCTCATTGAGTCTTAAGATCGTTGCTGCATTTTCATTGCATTTCAGGCCATTCTTGAATCTCCTGAAAAGCAGCTAACACTAAATGAAATCTACAACTGGTTCACGCGGATGTTTGCCTACTTCAGACGGAATGCAGCCACGTGGAAGGTATGTTGTATTACTATGTATGCCTATTGCTCCAGCATTTGATATGTACAGTGCTTCGGACATAAGCAATTGTAACAGAGTGCAGACTTTGAAATTTAGATCAGTTGTTTTGACACACAGAGGGTGCCTCTTATCTGCACTAACAACTTGCTGTTTGGCAGCAAAATGTCCTTCTGCCTTTGAAATACCGCCCATTTGAATGTCCATTACTATTTCGTTTTCTTTCCACGTTCTGGGATTCAGCTATCAGGTGTTTCTGTCGTAGTTATTCCGAGCACCAGAATGTTTCAACTGTTAAGGTACGGAGGAAAAGGGCAAGGAAGAAGCTTTATCAGATGGTGGCTTGATGTACACCTACATTCTTTTGAGCTGGAAAACCGCAAGCTCCTTTTTCCAAGGATTCATAGAAAACGAGCTTTTAAGTCAGCCGATACACCTGCCTTAAATTAACATGCCAACTTTTCAAAACATTCGCTGGTGTATTATGAAACACAATACAGGTTAATTGGGCACAGCAGTAGAGATGCAAGCCAATAAAAATATTAAATCTAGCAATTTAACAAAATACCCCTAGTGCTTTAAATTTCAATAGTTTGGCTCCGTTTTGCTAATTTCAGTGTGTGTTATAAATTCTGTAGAATTTCCCTTTCTTTTTAAAATGGCTGCAGTCCAAAGTGGCACACATGGTACCTGAATATTTTAGCAGAGTTTCCTTCGGAGAACTTGTCCCCGCTGAACGCCCAAACTGATATTTATAATCCCCCTTCATACAAAGTCTCCAAAGGGCTTTTAAAAAAAAGTTTTTTGCCCTCATCATAGTTGAAAAGGCAGTTTGAGGGTTTGGCATGAGTGCCCTTTCAAAGAGAAACGCCACTGGTGTACGTTAGCTGGGTTCTTATTGTCTTTTAAAAAGCTCTCGTTCCAAATACCCAAGCGGCCTTTTTGAGCCATAAAGCTCTTTTGAAAAGAAACTTGGAATTTCCATCGGGGAAGCTTTTAAAGGGAAACTGCGCCCCACCCCACCCCAATAGGGTTTGCCCCCCTTTAGATCACATCTGTAGATTTCATAGCCAGTGAACCTTCAACTGGACTGGTCAAACAATCACAGCCTGTGAGCAGAGCCATGACTACATTATCGGCCTTGGATATGGAAGCTCCCAGTTGAAACCCCCCCCCCCCCCCCGGCATTTATTTGTTTATCACATTTGTTAGCCACCTTGACAATGGAAAGTTCTCAAGATGTCATATAAGACAAAAATATATATTTGCTTTCAAGTCACAGCTGACTTACACTGGGTGACCCCATATGGTTTACAAAGCGAGACACATTTGGAGGCAGTTTGCCATTGCTTGCCTCTGTGTCACCCAGTTATTCCTAGAAGACCTCCCATCCAAATACTAACCAGGGTCAGGGCTGAGAGTATACGGCTGGCCCAAAGTCACCAGCAAGCTTCCATGGCATGAGTGGGGATTCAAACCTTGGTTTCCCAGGTCCTAGTAAAACACCTTCACCACTACATCACACTGCTTTACCATCTTATAAAAATAATAACATCGCAAAACCACCACCATTAAGTTCCCTGAGTTTACTTAAGTAAGTCATCATTTTGAGCATGGCCTACTCTTATAGGCTGATTGTGAAGTACCACTGAATTTATTGGGCAAGATACAAAGGTAACATGCACGTGAAGAAAATCATAATTGTCCTCTGCCATTCAAATCAATATTCACAGGATATTACCCTAATTTTCTTTTTTTTTCTTAAAAAAACCTTTTGATCATCTCTGCAGCTCAGCTTCATCCCCCCCCCCCCCCCACCACCACCACCACCAGCCCCCCGAACTGTTCTTGCCTTTCGCTTGCAGGATTTAGCACTGGCTGGTATTTGCATGGTCTAAGATTCAAAGCCAAAATAGGCAATATGTTTGACATGAGTCGAGTCACCAAATGCACAGGCACATAATGGAGGTCTTCTCCTGGCCCTTGGCCCTTCCAATTCAGAAAGACAGCACAGCAGAGAAGGTTGAAGCCCCTCTCTACCCTGCACTTCACTTTTGAGCCTTGGGAAGTTAGTATCCTGACAGCACATACGACTTGCTTATTTGGCCCCTAGGCTTGGCCTAATGTGTATGTAAAGTGCTGTCAAGTCACAACTGATTTACAGTGACTCCATAGTGTTTTCAAGGCAACTGATGTTTAGACGTGGTTTGCCATTGCCTCTCTCCACAGCACGACCCTGGTATTCCTCAGGGTTTCCCATCCAAATTCTGTTCAAGGCTGACCCTGATTAGCGTCTGAGATCTGACAAGATTAGGCTAGCCTGGGCTATCTGGGTCAGGGCTGTTGGTCCCATACTCGCTTACACATAATTCCACCTGCCCCACAAGACTTTGTTGGTGGCAAAACACCCAGTCAGAGAACAAGAGAAACCCCTGTCCCACGCTTGCACTTCCTGACACTTTCAAGAATGTTCTCAACCTTCCTAATGCCATGACCCTTTAATACAGTTCCTCGTGTTGTGGTGACCCCCAACCCTAACATTTATCCATTTCACAGATGGAGAGCACTGATGCAGAGAGTCTTCGGCGACCCCTGTGAAAGGGTCGTTCGACCCCCAAAGGAGTTGTGACCCACAGGTTGAGAACCACTGTTCTAGAGGCTCAACCTAGTGACACTCCTCCACCTTCAGTTCGAACATGGCAACAGACACCTACTAGCATTCCATCATAATCCAAAGTCCACAGGTTTTAGTCTTGGGTTTATGTATGGCCACATAACTTTGAATACCATATGCTGGGTCCTGTAAGGGTCTGTTGTTGCCCTCATGTACACTTCTCTGATGCTTTCGCCTTCCCATTGTTGGAAAGAAAGAGAAGATACGGGATGTGCCCAAGGCCACAAATCAATATGAGTGCCAAGCAGAGATAGGATCTGAGCCCCAAGTACCAGACTGCTCCTTTGACACCATGTTGTCTGCTGCATCATTCATTTCACAAAAGGCAACCTTGCAAGACCCAAGACTTTCCCAAAGGCACAAACCAAACACAGGGTAAAAACAGAGTTTGAGATCCAAACTCTCAGTTGCTTATTTCCTTACAGATTTCACCCCTCATTAATTTCTCCTTCCTTCCGCTTCCTTCTTCCTGAAGGAAAAAAAATGATATCCCACCCAGATGTCTCATTCCTAGCCATCTTTTATCCAGGCAGCCCAATCCTCCTCTGTCGCATTCATCTGTAGTCTGTAATCCTAGATGTTCAGTCCTTGCAGACAGAGATTCAGATTTCTAATCATCCTGCTGTGCCTTAGGAAGAGTGAAAATTTTAGATATGCCGCAGTTGTCTGGTCATTAGTCACACACCGTCATCATGGAGTCAGCCTGCCTTCAGCATCCCTGTTCCTCCATGCTTCAGCAACGCAGGCATCCATGGGATGCTCAACCATCAGTAGGAGCAGCCAAGGAGAAAGCCCTCCAAATGTGTCTGTGCTCCTCTGTCCCTACCCAGCCACATCCTGTGTACACTGATTTTTTTTAAAAAAAAAGATCCCTCCTTACCAAAATTATATGCTGAGGCTCTCCTGGTCCGCCTCCCCTCTCCTGGGTTCATAGGCTGTTGCATGAGGCGTACACCCAGCAAGTGAAGGAGGCCTCGGAGGCTTTGGCGTACAAATGGTGCCCGCAGCCAGCTTGGCCCAGGCTCACCTTGCTCTGCCCTTCTGCCCCGGAGGCTGCTTTGCTTGGTCCACTTCCCTGCTTGGAGAGAGGGCATAGAGAGGCGACGCAATCAGAGAAGCAGCAGTGGGCAAGTGGCTGCTGGGGGGGGGGGGGTGGCAAAATGTATCCCCAGGAAATGGTGCCTTGATAAAATGAAACCACCACCCCCCCCCCAATACACCAGTGCTCACCACTTCCTGTGAGTTCAGTTTCATGAATGGGAATTCCCTTCTGTTCACAAACATCCCGCTCATGAGTGAAGAGCTGCATTTGTGGAAGGGCTGCGCTCACTCTTCTTTAAGGGACCCTCTGGATTGACTAGCCCTCGTGTACTCCTATCATGCACCAGGTTCTAGTCTTATATATGTCAGTAAGAAACTACAGAGTCATGTACAATGAAGTTATCGGCCAGAGATAGGGTCAAAAAGGCTTATGCATTGGCCAGGATTTTCAGAAGCTTATGCCATTTGGGGGAACAGGGGGAACTTGATCCCAAAGCAGCTCTGCATCCATTTTCACATGTGTGACTACAGAATTCAGTTCATGAGCTATTAATTTTCAGTCTTCCCGAAACACATTCACTCCTTCATTTGGATATACAATTGTCTGGCATCTTCTAAAGGAATGGATGGATAATGAAGATTAGGAAATTAGTTAGAGAAACTTCCATACAGAAGGATTCCAGCCGACCTCCCTTGGCTGCTTAATTAATATGATGAATTATGTCTAACATTGGTTTGCACAATGACTCTAGACACTCATGATTAGAATACCCTTCACTATGTATGTTCAGGAAATCTGGTGTGTGAATATACCTATCTACCTATATGTGTATTGGTAGTTAGATATACTCACACGCCCAAATTTCCTGAACAAGAGGCTTCGTCTTAAATTTCCATCCACATATTTACATGGTTTTGTGCCCATAGAACTAGTCTCACAGTAGATTGGTGTCCATCTTACAATCTGTTCCTTTTCGAGTGAAGATGCACCTTAGGAGAGATGTACCTCACTGCCTGCCTGGACTGCCAGGAGAAAGTAGCTTGGATGCACATCAAAGAAGCATCCAATTTGCCTTCACCCTGGAGCTGGGAATAAGCAGTGCCAGGAGATTATGAGAGACGGATCTCTCTCTCTCTCTCTCGCTCACTCGCTCCTCCCCATACAAATGCATTTGCTCCATGTTGTGGACAGTACAAGCAGTGACATATTTTACTACAGTATGATTGTAGAGTTATTAAAGGAAGTGCAAACTGCCTGAATTATGGTTTGATAAATCTAGCGAGTCCATCAAAAACATAACAAGATGGATAATTACTATGATCACACCAACGTCTATGCCACTAGCAATGATGGATTGTGTGGATATATTTGACTCTGCTTCATAGACCTAACAGAAGGATGTTTAGCCAGGAACCAAGAATGAAAGGCACCTTCCATGTTGGAGCATGCAGTGAAAGATGGGAACATGAAAATTACACCAGACTCGCGTCAAATGTTTTAATATTCTCTGAAATACGTTGTGGTGAATGTGATATAAGGATACCTTAACATGACTTTATTGAGACCATTCAAATATCGTTGTTTCTGCAGAAGTCAGACCTCCACCAGTTGCACAGCATTATTTTTCAGTGGCTTTGTTGCCTGCCTGCCTGCCACACAAGCTTGTGTGGGTGCAAACAACCCCATTGGTTTTGAAAATACTTTAGCCTTGTGACTGGCGTGATGTGTGCCCCTGACTTACACAATGTGTCTGAAATGGTTAACAGTGAGGTTCTTTTCCTTGCTGAAGTTGAATTATTATTTTTTGAAGAAAGAAAAGCATAGCCCACAAAACAACTGAGACTATTTTAACCGTGTTTATTTCCCCAGTTTTAAACATGAAAAGTATGATCGTCCAATGGGAGCGCGGTTATGTTGGGTGGTGGACGGGGCACGTCGGCTGACTTTGTTCATGGACAATACTAAGTCTCTTTTTTTTCTCACGGAAATTATTTTTTTCAATGTTTTCTCTTTTATGCTTGCTGCAGAATGCAGTGCGTCATAATCTTAGTCTTCACAAGTGTTTTGTGCGAGTAGAAAACGTTAAAGGGGCGGTATGGACAGTGGATGAAGTAGAGTTCCAAAAACGAAGGCCACAAAAGATCAGTGGGTATGTCCACCATGTTTGAACTTCTTAGGCTAGCTTGGATCATGCTTACAGTTTTAACGTAGAGGCTTTGGCTGCTAGATGGTGTTGTAGCTCAATCCAGGTAGTTTTGCCTTGCTTCAGTCAAGGGGAACGACAGAGAGCATCTCATCACTACCGTTTGTATGCCCACCGGCCCCCTTCGCCCTTGCTTGCTTGGTGTTTGTTTTGCATCACATGCTAGTAGCTTTTAGGTGGCAATGCATATTAACCCTCACAATCCATTTGCTTATGCTTATTGCATATTATTTTCTTTTTTTTCCTTTCCCCTGTTACTTGATGTCTGTTCTACTCCCCGATCCCGTTGTCCCTTTGTTTCCACTTCATCTCCTTTGCTGCTGACCTTATCCCAGGGTGCTATTCGCACCAACCTCTCCCTGCATAAGTGCTTTATCAGAGTAGAGGATGAGTTTGGGTCCTTTTGGACTGTTGATGATGAAGAGTTTAAACGTGGCCGTCATATTCAGCGAGGCCGTCCTCGAAAAATCTGCCCTGATGAAAAGTTTGGCAAGCTTGTTACACAGTAAGAGCTTTTACTTGCTTTGTGTGGGCGTGCGGGTGTGTGTGTGCGTGCGCTTTTTTTTTAATAAAAAAAAAGATTTTGGTTTCTGTTGCTTTCGCTTTGCATGATTACCCATTTCATGTAGACTTGCATTTCACAAAATAGACGCATTGCCCCTTGCTGCAAAAAAAAAAAAAGCACTCTTTCCCTTAAATGTCATGGCTGTACATGCATTTTTGTGCTTCTTTTCAAATGCCCAGCTAACACTTTCCGATATGTTTATGGCGATACGTTCATAAAATGCAGGCATACTGATGTGTATTTTCTTACGCTGCTAGGTAATGTGGTAGAGCCAATTAGCAAGATGGTTTTATATTGATAATTTAAGCTGTTCTTGTTTCTCTGTACTTTGCATACAAATTTAAATTGCTGCAATCAACAACTTTTAAAAAAAAAAATCAAATCTGTTTTGACAATAGCACTCTGAGACCACTGTTGCCAAATCCCAGGATGGCATGCAGTGCAGGGGAATCTTTTAGGAATTACATTACAGCTGGATATATACAACATGAGTTTGCATGTCGTTGAAAAAGCTAGTCTAAAAGTTTAAAAAATACATATGCATATTCAAAGTTCTACATATTGATATTGATTCTATTTTAAAAACATACCCTTAAAATAAGAGCAAGTCATTATTTCAATAAAGAACGAGGAACCATCTCCCCAAGCCCTTGCCCCATTCAAGCATTTTATGACACTTCCTTTGTTCTCCAGTTTTGGTTCATTGCCAAATTCTGGGTGTGGCCCTGAGATCTCCAGACTACAGAGACCAGAGAATGGCTGCTTTGGAGAATGAACTGTATGACATTATATCCCGCTGAGGTTCTTCCTTTCCCCAAATGCCTCCACCAAATGGCCAGGAATTACCTGACCTGGAGCTGGCCACCCTATCCTGCGCTTGAGTGGTCACTAAGGATTTTCAGCAAGCACTGTTATAAGTGGCCCAAAGAGAAGTTGTGGACAGGTGCCATCTACCAGGTCTTGCTCCTGACCACCAACACAAAGACTGGAATATGTCCCACAGAAGAACCCAAAGGAAGTGTGGTTCACTCCTTACAGTGTTTTTGGTCCCATGCTGGGCTGAATTTTTCACTCAGTCCTGCCAAATTCCCTTCCTTACCACACCCCCCATAATTTTTGGCCATGTGATGTTCTCTGATGCATAGCACAGAGGACCCTTCATTTCTTTTGCACTTGCTAAAAAGCTGACTAGGTCAACCAGTTCTGCTTTTCTAAGATCAGACCATTTCCTTCTTCCAGAAAGCCCTGATCTACACCAACATTGATATAGGAGGCATTG
Source organism: Sphaerodactylus townsendi (assembly GCF_021028975.2). Lineage (NCBI taxonomy): Eukaryota > Metazoa > Chordata > Lepidosauria > Squamata > Sphaerodactylidae > Sphaerodactylus > Sphaerodactylus townsendi. The sequence continues at coordinate 35,485,296 of NC_059427.1, read as the reverse complement.
CTATACATGCAAGATCATGTTTTTGTTTTGACCCTAGATGACATGCCACCCGCTGGATCCAGTGAAAATTTCTGCTGAAGGAAGTGGGGAGGAGGGATTATTGTCAGTTCTATTTGTGGATATTTTGTGAGGATCCAACACATTTCTCATGTCTAACATGTAAATTGCAGAGAATCCAGGAAAACAAAATCTGACATTACACTTCTGTTACCTAGTTCTCTAATACGTGAACTGGCGCTCAGTTACACAAATAGAGTAGAAAGATTGGGGGAAACCCAGCTTTTTAACACTGTTAAAACTACCCAGGTTATTAATGTAAAAAAGGTGGTTGAACTATTTTAAGAGGTAACTAATTCAAGAAGGGGCACTTGAAGTAACCAGAAGCCCTTCGTTTTGGCCACTGCTGGGTTTGTTGCTAAGCAACTGATCCAGCATCATCTTTCCAAAGTATCTCCTCTCTTCTCTCTAAGGGGGGAAAAACTTGGAAACCAATTTTACTGGGTTCATAATTTTCAAACTGTTTGCTCTAGTATGAGCCCAGAGCTCCCATCCAGTGTGGAGACTGCCCACTGCTTCTCTGAATGATATATTGTTCTTGTATTCTCTGCTTTTAGGCAAACTCTGTTGGAGGTGTGCAATTCCTGTTGTCTGTCTGCATCTGATGTGATTCAGTCATTCAACCACTTACAATGCAGACACAGCATAGTTTGCCTGCCCTCTTAGGAATGTCATCATTCTATATAAGATGCTATTGTTGACTCCTTCCTAAGATTAGAAAAAGCATGCCTACAAGAGCAGTATCTCATACAGGACAGCAGGTCCTTGATCACTCACATGGACTAGAAAATGTAGAAGATATCCACTGCTTTGATTCTTCATAGCCAGCCAGAATGGCTGGTTCTTACTCTTTTTTTTTTTTTTTTTTTGCTATCAAGTCACAGGTGACTTATGGTATTCAAGGCAAGATACATTAATAAGTGGTTTGCTATTGTCTGCCTTCGCATCATGACCTTATTATTTCTTGGTGGTCTCTCATCCAAATATTTGCCAGGGCTGACCCTGTTTAGCTTCTGAGATCTGACAAGATCTTGGGGGCTATCCAAGTCAGGGTTGTCCTTACTCTTACACCCCAAAAATAAATCTTTTAGGGGCACAAGGGTGAAGTTTGCTTCAAATTTAATCCTTGTTTGCAAAGTGATTCATTATATGTAGCTCAGAAATGACTATCAACAAACATAAATAAGATAGCTGATAGAATTTTTTTACCACTTGCGTGGGAATACTTACCTGTAAATGACTCCTGTGCAACTGTGAAAATGTTAAAATGACCCATCTGCATAGATGGGAGCAAAACTAAAGGCACCCATGGAATTGGTGCCTCCCAGTATATTAGCCTTGCTCTAATTTTCTATCCATTCCATGAGGAAGGATCTCTAGCCATTCCATTCCACTGCCTACATGGGTGGGATCCCAAAAATTCTCTGGGCCAACCAGCTGCAACGGTGCCTAAACAGGACTTCGGTCATCTTGGACCAAAAGAGGCAGTCATTTTTTAGATACAGTAAATGAGAACTTCTTCATTCTGTGAAGATACAGATTTATTAAGACTTTTGAAAGGTCGGGGACAGGGGGAAAAAAGTAAATATTTTTTTTCCAGTAAGGGAGAAAGCCTGACCTTGAATCCAAGAGTTGTCGGCGTTTAACTTTGCTCTTCTTCTCTTTACATGTCTTCTTTGTGCAGAAGTCCCTCACTTATTAAAAACATGCAGACCAGCCACACCTACTGCTCACCTCTCAGTGCTGCTTTACAGGTAAGATTAATGAGCGCGGCAAATATGCCACATTGGCGTGTGTGTCTTCTCAACTCGTTTCAAAATATATTAGCCTTGCTCTAATTAGATATTAAATTTTAATTCCGTTAAACTTTTTTCTTAAGTGCATAAAGCATCATGGTCCCTGGAGGCAAACACATATCAGGCTGCTTCAGCATTAGCTAGATGCTTAGCATTTTGAATATTGTGGCAAAAAAATTAAAAGTTCACTTATTAATATTTATCAGCAGTATCATAATTTCCATCCTCTTATTTCAGAATTTCACTTGAGGCAAAAATACCACAAGTGTAATTACTCTAGCACAGCTATTAATGTGCTGAATGATAGGATACTGTGTCACATGACCTTCTATTGTTCGTGGCTTTAAAGGGAAAGCAGATCTCTTCCCCCATACGTGCACATACACACATATTACTTTTTTTGCCTTTTAAGGGTCTTTTAGGTACATATTTTCTGTTGTTGAGTAGCTAAAGCTCACACTGGATTGAAAGAAAAGAGTTGTTAGTGTTTATGTTCCTAGCACAAAAATGTAGAGAGAATGTTTAGGTGTTCAGTTCTTATGGGTGAGACAGGCATTTACAGAAGTACTAACAGGTAAGCCATGGTATGTTTTATAAACATACACAAATCATAAAAATAAGGTAACAATAACATGCACTTTACTCAGTCAAATGTATTATAAAATGCTTTCAACTACTACTTTCCTTTGTCTGTTTGGCATCTCTATACAAGAATCCTGGATATAACTAACAACTGTGGCTGTCATTGCTGAAGGAAAGTGTCTTCAACCTTCTTTTTCCCTGTTTCTGTAGTTTTACCACATACAGAGCATATACCACAAGAACAATCGAATTGCCATCACTAGAAATGTGGAGAATGCGTGTTAATTTGCTTTACTTGCATGACATAAAAGACAAAACAAGTATCTTGTGATTCTGTATCCTCACAACTCCCTATTGGAACCAATAGCAATCTCCTGAACCTAACTGTAGCTGTCATCTGAAAACAAGCTGTAGTCTTAAAACAATGATCTAGGTGACAGCATTTCTGAAAGGTTTGCTGGACTTCCCATTTTACCTTTAACCCAAGAATCAGATTGATTAAGAAGAAAATAACAGCCTACATTACCCTAATTACTTCCGTTTATGTAGTAACTTCTGAAAAGCAAATGAAAGTGTATGTAAATGAAGCAACTGTAAATACCATTCATTAGGATCTTATTTTCCCTGGAGTCTTGTGAAGTGCAGTTTTTAAAGACATGCTCTGCCTGTGGAGTAATATTAAGATTACAAGCACATTTCACATTCATGAGGCTGTAAGGGGGTGGGGGGGTGGGGGAGAGGAAATGATCTGGCATTCCTTCAGCTTCTGTTAGCTATGTGACTAATTTCAATTAATATGCTTATCATACTGAACAGTTCGTGTTTTAGTTCTAAAACATGTGTTGTTGTCGTCATATCCCTCCTTTCTTGCATTATGTGATAACGTAACAGTAATTTTCTGTTCGTTTCCACTACCACCTATTTAAAATCAGGAAGCAGCAAGTGTTCAAATCGCTATATTGGGAAGACTGTGTATCTGTAGACTGGATTTTAAATGCTGTCGCCATGTAATTTCAGGGTGCGATAATTAAATCTTAAGAGGAACGAAATATGTTCATGTGACTCCCTATTCCTAGTTCTCATTCCTTTTCTGACTGGGGAAGAAAACGAAGCCGCTTTTATGTTTTAACATCGCTTCACAGCTGACTTATAGGTTTTCATGGCGGGAGACATTCAGAGGTGTATTCCGTTTTCCTGCCTCTGCTTAGTGCCCTTGGTATGTCTTGGTGGTCTCTTATTCAAATACTAACCAGGGTAGACCCTGCTTAGCTTCCCAGATTGGGCTGCATGGGCTAGCCGGGTCAGCTGGACTTAATTAGATCCACAGCTTAGTCCAATAACTTGTAAGGCAATTACAGAGACTCTAGGCGCTTATAGTGATCTACCTTATTCTCAAGAAACTTCTGATTTCTGTCTGGAACAAATAGAGAGATTCTCAGGTCAGACATTGTGGCTTTCAGCTATTAAAATTCTGAATAGAAACTATATAAAAATTCCTCCTCCCCAAACCACTAGCATTTCTGTGACCTTTACATGACTTAGCAATAGTTCTAGCAGTGTAGAAAACAATATTTTGTTCATATGCCTCATTCATTTTAACTAGAGGGTATCTCAGTTTGGAGGCCTTCTGAAGAAGCAACTTGTTTTCTTGGGTTTGTGGAGATTTCTCTAAATGCCTTGCACTTTCTTCCGGCAGCCATCACTCTTTTTTCCGTTGTTCTCTGCCATCCACAATCAAATAAAAGAATATTCTTCCAGGATTATGGGACTGTTCTCTATTGCTTAAGAGAGAAAAAATAGAAAATGTCTATCAATTAGTAAGTAAATTTGTACATAAATGTACTGCTTCCCACATAGGCAAGGTGATGGTCCCCTAAATTAGTTTTATAGACATACAGCCTTACTACTGCCCTCTAGGTGCTTAAACTTCATCAGTCAGTGCCCTAGTAGTGATTTCTTCCCTGACTCTTAAGCCAAAGTGAAACAGTTGTCAAGACTAGTGATGTGGTTCGCTCGGTTAAAATGCAGTAGTGGGAATGAAGAAAGATTTGTGATGTGCAGTTCCATTTCCTATGTCCCACAGGCTCCAGAGAGTCCAAACGAGCGAGCCCATTCCTGCTGTCTTTTGATACTTTAAAGAACTGCATGCTTTTGGTGGCTGACAGTTGTAACACATCCATAATTTTCTTCGTGTATCTCTTTGGCCCCTTCTGCACATCCAGAATAGTGCACTTTCAATCCACTTTCACAATTGTTTGCAAGTGGATTTTGCTATTCCGCACATCTGCAAAATGCATTGAAAGTGCATTGCTACTTGAGGGAAGTAACTGAGACCCCTCCCACCTGTTAAACCCTCAGTTAATACGGCAACAGCTTAATTTTCGTGTGGTAAAAAGGTTGGCCATAGCCTTTTATTAACATATTGGTTCAAGGTAAACAGAAGTGTAAGGCGCAGCATGGGGGTCTGATCTGTGTGCTGGGCAGCCCAAGTGCTGTCCCCCAGCAACCTAATTTTTCCTCCAGCCTGCCTGCTGAGGAAAATGCCACATGTTGGAGCAGCTATGAGATTCCAGATGGGCGGTTGCCACTTCCTGAAGACTCCTTTTGCTGCCAGGGGCGCAAGTCATAGAAGCCCACGTCTAGGCCTGGATTTTGCTGTTCTGCTCAGCCTCAAAATGCATTGAAAGTTCATTATTCTGCATGTGCAGAAGGGGCCTTTTGCTGCAAAACTACCTTTGTAAGCAGCAGTAATCCAAATGGGTGGATGGTTATCGCTGTGGCAGATGAATTCAAAGACTGGGGCAGGAAAAGACTGTAGTTTAGTGGAAGAGATTCTGCTTTCTGTGCAGAAAGTCCCAAGTTCAATCCTTGGTATATTTAATTAAAAGAGTCAGGTATCAGGTCCTCTTTCTGAGACCTTGAAGAGCTGCTGCCAGATAGAACGGGCAATACTGACCTTGATAGGCCCCTGGTCTGATTCAGCACAAGGCTGCTTTATGTGGGTTCACATTACCCTGTTCCTTTGCCCACATGCAGTGGAGAAAGGTGAAAAGAAAGTGTGGTTGTGGAAGGAAGGTCTTTACGACCACATTTACACCCAATGCATAAACTTACTTGTAAAATCCAGGATATTTTAAAAGCCGCTCAGGATTGCATTTTGGTGTGAAGGCTGGGAATAGAACTCTTGAGAAAAATCCCACTGTGCATTATTGCGTCGCTGGCAGTGTAGTCTTAAATAGAGTTTACACTCTGCGAAGTTCCTTGCCCCGACCCAAATGACCCCAGAAAGCCTGACCCCCTCAGATCTCAAAAGTTAAGTATGGTCTATGCTGGTTAGTATGTGGCTGGCGGCCAACCAAGGACGTCCAGGATTGCTGCACAGAGGCGAACAGAGGCAAACCATCACAGAGATAGACAATGGCAAACCACCTCTATTTGTTCCTTGCCTTTAAAACCCCGTGGTGTTGCAGTAAACTAGCCGTTACTTGACAGTAGTTTACACACACAAATGCAGCGAAGTCGGCGAGTCTTAAATGTGTACAGCTCTGCACTCTGAATCACAGCCTTGGAGGTTAAAAATAAGTCTAGATGAATATCATTGGTCTACATCTCGGAATGTTGCCTGGTAAAAATCCCCTGTTGCTGCCTATCTTAACTGCTTCTCTGAAGAATTTGGTCCATTTGTCCCACCTGTGGTTTGGTGATTTTTCCTGTTCCAGCTCTACCAGAATTAAATTACTTTACTTCAATTACAAGTTATCTCTGCGGTGAGAAGTGCGTGACTCATTATTTCACAAACGACAGGAAGCACGAGTTTTGTGTTTCCCACTTCATCAAAATTATTTTGCCGCGTCTTAAATAAAAAAAGATTAATATAATCCTCTTCGTTAGAGTAGCTTTTTTGATTGTACTGGATAGAGATAGGGACTGTGCTTCAGGGAGACCAGCTTGATAGAGTACAAAGGCAGGATATGGTTCTTCGTTCCCCAGGGGCAGCTGTGCTGAATCTGTATCCACAGGTTGTATTGCAACAAATGAAGAGTCAAAATATCTCGGTGTTCAGCACAAACAAAGAGCCTGAGAGAAGAACAAGTTTGCAAATATTTTCCTCTGCTGCAAGAGTTGGGCAGCAGAGATCTGTCCTGTATCCCCCATCACTCTCAGAATATTTACCTTTTCCTCAGAGGGACTGAAGTCCAGAACGGCCAAAATCTGTGGCTTTTCATGGGGACATAAGGATGAAAAAAAAAGCACTGCTTAATCAGACTAGCAGTTCATCTTGTCCAGCCACCTCTCTCACACCTCTCTCCTTTTTTAAAGCCCAAGTATGCAAGAGAAATGCATGACCCTAGCTTCAAATTTATATTGGGGAAGGGCATTATTTGGAGGCTTCATGTTATTTCTTCCCATTGTCTTGACAATAATGCAGTGGCGTAGTGGTTAAGAGCTGGTGCATTCTAATCTGGAGGAATCGGGTTTGATTCCCTGCTCTGCTGCCTAAACTGTGGAGACTTATCTGGGGAATTCAGATTAGCCTATGCACTCCCACACACGCCAGCTGGGTGAACTTGGGCTAGTCACAGCTTTTCAGAGCTCTCTCAGCCCCACCCACCTCACAGGGTGTTTGTTGTGAGGGGGAAGAGCAAGGAGATTTCTTCTTCTTCTTCTTTCTTCTTCTTCTTTCTTCTTCTTCTTCTTCTTCTTCTTCTTCTTCTTCTTCTTCTTCTTCTTCTTCTTCTTCTTCTTCTTCTTCTTCTTCTTCTTCTTCTTCTTCTTCTTCTTCTTCTTTTGTTTTATTTTGTTCCTAAGATACAAATAGGAAGCTGCAGAGAAGCTTTGTAAGGACCTTTCTAGATGATATAATATTGTGAAGAATATAGTATAGGGGGGGGGGGGTGTCATTAGTTGCCAGGTGCTTAGGTAAAGGAAATTTCTTTGCAGAATTGGGGATGGATCCGAATACCACCTCTTAATTGATGTTTAGAAGCCCGGCTTGTCAAGATGATTAAAATCTGGTCTGTACCTTAAATGCAACCAACTCTGTCTGTTGCATTGGGACTGGTGCCTGACAGACTTTCATTCTTACCCACTCCTTAGGTGGCGTTTAGCCAGTTGCTTACTTTCGGCCTCATTCCTTGAAGTTGTGGGGATAAAAATTGATTTGCCTTGCAGGATTGTCATAAGGATGAATGAAATGAGGATTGTAAAGAACCTGGCACAATACATGCGCTATGTAAAAAAGAAACAACCACTTAATGTCAATTATGCAAGCACAAGGAAGTGTATTGTTGAAGGCTTTCACTGCCGGAATCACTAGGGTGTTGTGGGTTTTCCGGGTTGTGTGGCCGTGTTCCAAGGAAGTGATTTACCAATTTATTGCCTTCTTCTGCAGAGCATCCATTTGGACCCAGTTCTTGTGTTATTTATCTACATATATCTCATTGAACATTCTGAGAACTAGTATTTACCACTTCAGACAGAGCTTTCGAAGCGGAATGTAGGGGTGGGGCATAAGCAGAATTTCTGCCTTTTCTCCGCTCCTGGTGCTGATTCTTGATTTGCCCGTCATATCATTTCAGAAGATCCATAACCCCCAGAATAGCAGTTGAGGGAGATCAGTGAGCTGCAGCAGGAAAGGAGAAACAGAAAAGTTCTGTTCTGTTGGTGAATGTACCTTCTGCTGGCAGAAAATGTAGACTGGATTCAACCCTGTTCTGTTGAGCTATGGGGAGACTACCGATACACTGGGCATTGTATCCGCACTTGAAAAGGAATCAGTTCAGAAACACAATCAACTGGTCCTGTTACATCGTGCGTCCTAGCAGCATTTTTACACGGCTGAATTCTCTAAAATGGCATTGGTGGCTACAGGTGGAATCATAGCTGCCCTAACATCTAGTTTGGCCCTCTGATTTTGTCAGTTGACTAACCAGAATTAAACCTTGGTTGGGGCAACAAATAAAAGGCTCTGCCAAGTTCCGTTGCTCTGTTGGAATTACCGAGAGTTAGGAAAAGCTCTGTGTTATCAAGAGCAAATTATGTCAAAGCATATTTTTGCAAATGAAAATAGGAACATAGTAAGTAATGTTGTCAAGATATGGTTTATCTAAAATATCAGAGTTGTAAATGGTAGCATCAAGGTGTCACCTTAGCTATGAATGACATATGGTTTGAACAAACTGAGCCTCTGCCAGCTGCCCTGGACCCCAGTTCTTCTTGCATGGATTCTCATTTGACCCTGTATAGATTACTAATTCCTCATGTATGTTCGCATGCATGCTGTAACCACAAAGGGATTACACTGAAGGATCTGCCTCCATGGCTACCTCTGGGAATGAATATGAAAAGGCTCACGGCATGAAACCAATAAAGAATAGAGTTCTGTGCAGGAGGCTCCTGAAGCACTGAACTGGGTGGCTGAAATTAGCGCCATTTTTTTAAAGTCTTCTGAATGTATTAGGCAAAACTTCACATTCATCTTCGAAAGATCCTGAGTTTGAGCCTCAGATTATTTATTTATTATCATGCTTATTTCCAGCTTCTCCAGTGCGGAAAAATGGCATGAGACAGGGCTTCCCTTCTCTGTGATGCCGCCCCTGAGCCCACATATGGATATCCTTCTGATGCTGAATCTTTTAAGTGCTTAATCATAGGTGTCAAACTTGCAGGCCTCCAGATGTTATGGACTACAGTTCCCATCATGATGGGAACTGTAGTCCATAACATCTGGAGGGCCACAAGTTGATGTTTGCTATTATTTTGCAAGCGTTTCTTGCCACTGTGTACATTATCCGTTTTGAATATTGCTGTGAATGTGTTCAGGCCACTGGTTTTAAAATGCCAGTTGATCAAGATATTTGTGCTTCCTGTTTTTACTGTATCTTCTTTTCAAGATGTGATCATGCGATTAGTGTATGTATGTGCCACTAAATAAATAAGTTCTGGTTTTGTTGTAAGCCACCTTGAAAACCTTATTGGGTGAGAACTGGGACACAAATGCTTAAAGTAAATACATATAATGTGTTCCTGTAAGCAAGAAACCAAAGCCATGTGCTACAAATAGCCTTGCAGTAGGGGGAGGCTTACCCAAACTGCTGTGTTGGCGATACACTTCATTGTGGGACACTGTTGGATTCCCCTTAAACTCTCTGTTGCCACAAAGTTTGGGGAAATTCTAGAACATGCATAGTACTGTGATGTCATTTCAGTTTCCCCCTCCCAATTTCCCTTCAACCACCCTGTTGAGCAGTGGTGGGTGACCAAGGCCAAAGCCAGCAATCGCCACCCTAGCTACAAACATGACAAAAACACATCTGGGTTCTACTGGACAATCGAACCTTCTGAACATAAATACATAAATATGAATCTTTGCGTGAAGGTACCCTTGGCCTCGAGCCCAAGTAAAGGGACTACAAATAGATACACTGTGTGGGAGGGGAAATCTGTTTCTTACCCCATATAAAGACTGATGTTTATACATTTTGCCCCCTGATTTTTTTTAAGGGGAGTGAGTTTTAAGAGGGTTTCTGTTTTATGTGGTAAGGCACTGGACACAATCATCACTTCATTCCCACTAACATTAAGAGCCCCATTTAAAGTGTCAGATAGCCTTACTAATAGTGTTTATCCAGACTTCTTCTTAAAGCCCTTGAAATTCTTCAGCCTTATAGCGTGAAGACCATTCTTGGTGTAGGAAGTTCTTCAAAATGTTGTAGGCTGAGTCAGGATGAGCTATGATGGGAAGGCCATTTTCAAAGGCATCCCTATGGCAACAGTAATGTATGCACTGGCCCTTACGTCCGGACCTCCTTGGTTGAAAGTACTCTCCACTGGGTCTCTGCTTAATTAATTGGTGCGTGCAAAGATCAAAACAAATGGTGATTTGCACACTGAGAAGAAGATCCGGGGCTTCACACACCCCACCATGCAGTCCCTGTTGGCTTCCCACAGAATATGCCTTTGTGAGTCATAATTTGCATTCTCCCTCGAGGTGTGGTTTCCTCCGGTAGCATTAAGTGAAATTTATGCTAGAAAAGCGAAGCTGGCTGAAATCCTAGCCACATTATAGCCAGTGGTGAAACCGATGTTGTGGGTTTTTTTTAATCCTTGGTATTTAATGCAAACCTAGTGCAAACAGAAGGAGAGTACCTCGGAACTGGTTTGTGGCACATGCGTGGACGTCTGTTGCCATGGCTCCTCATGTCTTGTTGTTTGACTCGACAGGCTTCAATGGCTGAGAACAGTATACCTCTGTACACTACTGCTTCCATGGGAAACCCCACTCTGGGCAGTTTAGCCAGTGCTATGAAGGAAGAGCTTAATGGTGCAATGGAGCATGCGAACAGTAACGGGAGTGACAGCAGTCCGGGACGTTCTCCTATGCAAGCAATGTAAGTAGAAAGGAACGTTACTGTTTGTTTAATTGTACTGTTCTGTCTCCCTGCACCCCATCTACGAAAGTTTAATGCGGAGTCCAGTGCCGAGCAGTCATTCTGAAGCTCTACATTTCAGAAATGTTTCTGTTGATACGCAGTAGAGGGCCCTTTATTGGCTTTCACGCTTCTAAAAGAAACCAATAAATGCCAGCCAGTTCAATCTGTTTGACCCATGTGGTATAGTGGTTAAGAGAAGCAGAATCTAATCTGCAGAATGGGGTTTGATTCCCCGCTCTTCCACATGAGTGGCGGATTCTAATCTGGTGAACTGGTTTTGTTCCCCCAGTCCTGCACATGAAGCCTGCTGGGTGACCTTGGGCTAGTACACAGTTCTCTCAGAAATCTCTCGGCCCCACCTACCTCTTGAGGTGTCTGTTGTGGGGAAAGGAAGTGAAGGAGTTTGTAAAGGTTGAGAAAACTCTTCAACTCTTCCATACATCTAGCTATAAAATTGCCAACTTTCTCACCATTTAAATCCCAAGACCACAGCACTGCACAAACTGTAATAAGAAAATACATGTCTTTGCCAAGAGTAATATTTGAATTTTTGTGTCTTTTAAAATGTTATTGTGTAAAACATCTCAAACATGAAAGATCTGTCAGTGGCTATCAGCCATGATGACTAAAATGTAGCCTGTTCATTCAAGCCCCACTTTGAGCTGGGGTTGAACCACACACAGGGTGGCCCTCGAAATATTGTGTCACACAGAGTTGTATGACTGGCCATTGTTAGAAACTGAATACTGAGCTAGATGGACTTAGATTAACAACACAATGCTCATTTTGTGGAAATAGCAAAAGTGACTAGATTTTGGGGAACAACAAAAAGATCTCAAGAGATTTGTGAATTAATTTGCCACTCCTTCCTGGAGCATCTTTGCAGTGGAATGCTTCATTGTGGTCCTGGTGCCTACCTCGTTCTCCCCTCCCCCCTTTTCTGATTCCCTGAAAGCATTAAATAATCTGTTTTAAAGAATCTTTTTTAACTACCGCTGAGGTCAAAACCATTATTCTGTCCACTTTTCTTCCCCATTCAGGTGCCTCTGGGCTGCTGCGACCATTTTTAGAATGTTTCTAGCAGTTGTCTCTGTTTGCACCTCGTCTGATGGGCATTTCCATCTAAAACGTAAATGAATAAAGTTTGTTTATCCTGGCGATCCTGCACGCGTGTGGTTTGTTCTTTTTGTTTGTTTTAAATCAGCAATATTCAAAACTTTACTGATCATATATTAGAATAGCAGCTGCTCAGAGGGCTGGTCAACTTCTCGCTCAGAAGCGTTGGGTAGACAGATCTACCCATTACTTTCAATCACAAGTAGATGGTCTACCCAATGCTTCTGAATGGGAGGTAGACCAGTCCTCTGAGCGGCTCACTCTTCTAATATACAATCTGTGAAGCTTCAAATATTGCTAATTTTTTTTTAAAGAGGAACAAACCACACACATGCAGGGGATCCTCAGGATAAACAAACTTTATTCATCTAAGTTGTACATGGAAATGCCCATCAGATGAGCTGCAAGCAGAGACAACTGCTGGAAACATTCTTAAAATGGCCACGGCAGCACGGAGGTGCCTGAACGGGGAAGAAAATGGTGGGCAGTGCTATAGAAAAAGGCAAGTCTTTCTTGATAGACATCCAAGTCACTGTAAAATGCACTCTTGTCAAAGTTCAATGTTTCATCGTGCACAGAATAACGGTTTTGACCACGGTGGAGCTTTAAAAAGATTCTTGAATGCTTTTAGAAAATTGGGACTACTTTGAACTGTGGAAACACGCTACTTTCACTTCCACCTAACAACTGCGAACTGCACTTAGATCTTTATGTGGGAAAAGGTATAGATTTCGGCAGTTTTTCAGCAGGTGAAAAAAGGAATGATGGAGAAGTCCCTCTTTGACCACCAAAAATTCTATTCTGGGGATCACAGGACTTTTGTGGATGAATTTTATATGGGACTGAATGAAAACCTGGCTGGTTACAACTCATTATTTAGTTAAGTGTCTTTATTTTTAACTGCAGATTTCCAAACTGTGTAGCCACGCAGTCCATATAGTTACATTATTACAAGAATGCTGACACTGACGTGACGCACAGTTCTATTCTGCTTATCTGCTTCCACTTTTTTCAATGAAACTTTAAGATGTATGGAATATTTGCCCAAATATGGCTCAAGGAGAGAATGGTGACACCAGCCATTCATTATAGTGGCCAAGGCCCAGAAATTACATATCGGTTAGCTGGCATTTCAAAGAAAAGAAGGGGCTGACCCAGTTTTATTCAAAATCTTTCCCTACATTTTGAGGCAATGACTGAGGCAAGCTGTATCTTAAAGGGTGACCATGAAATTATTGGTCCGATTGCCAAAAGATCACATACCCAATTAATAAACTAGTTGAAAGAATTAATTTGTAGCCCTTCTACTTCAAAGCAGCATGAATAAGGCACTGACAAAAGTAGGTCTAAATCAAAAGGTAGGAAAACATTAACCTAACGCCACCCTAATAATTAGTTGTGATGGTAATTAGCATTTAATGCTTTAAAAAAGTTTCCCACCTGCATAATATGTTGAGCAGGGGGTAGAGGAGAAAGGAAATCTAAGGCTCTTAAAACTTTGATATTTCAGCATTTTAAATCAGTGCACATTGTGCTTTGAAAAAAAATCTTTAAAGATGGCAATATTCATTTTTAATTAATAATTAATTTGAACATTGTCTTTTGCCATTTACTTCAAAACATTTGAATGTGTTTAGCTTTTACAGGGATTGTTTGTGCAGCATTAATTAGCATTCCCAAAGCAGAAAGACATGACATACTTTTAACGCTGTTTCAATGGATTCCACTTCAGGCAATTTTTAGTTGCAAATACGTTTGCTCTTTCCATGACAATATTAAAGGTTTGCTAGTTTCTTATATTGGAAAAGTTAGTGGGATATGAAATATTTTAGGTGCGAGGCGTCTGGTTTTCCCGTCAGAAAGGTATTTAAATAATGCAAATAAATAATGTGAAAAAATTATTGAAAAGAAAGAAATCAACTCAGGTCTCTGCAACCCCACAGCCAGAACTTTTAGAGTGAGGGGGCGTGATTACACTGCCACACCCCCATTATACAAAACCCTCTTTGGGCAGGGCCTGATGATGTCACATTGAATAGTTATATTAATTTTCGTACCCCACTGGGTATGTGCCACAGGGGTTTAATATACATCATTAGAATGTTTAGTATACAGCATTACAATGTCCAGATTAAGAAATAAATAGCCCAAGCATACACACAACACTGGGCAAACGTTACAGTCAGGAAAAGAGACATGAGGCCAATGAAGTGAAGCATAAAAGAGAAGGTAGAGCAGGCCATAACTACCAATGTGCAAGTTTAGGCAGGGGGCCCAAAGTCCAAGAAGCAAATAATCCCAAAAGATAGTTCTAGTCTGACACATGAGCCATGTAAAGTTATTGTGGATGGAAATATAAGATGCTGCACAAACATTAGTGGATTGGAGCAGGTCAAAAGTATACTCTGAGCACAGATTCTGGCTCCAATTTTAGTGCTAAAGTCTTGAGATTTTTAAAAAGCCTTGAGAATTGAGACCAGGACATGGTGAGCTAACAGGCATACCCTTGGAATGGATAAAGGTAAAAAGGAAGCAAATTTGGGGATCTTTTCAAATAAAGAAAGGGGAGGCCTGTGGACAAGGGGAAAGTGCTTCTGTTATTGGACAGCTTGTTTGGCAGTCAAGGAAAATAATTCTAATTTCATTTCTGGACCAATTGGACCTGTTTATGGGAAAGCTTTATCCTTTCTAAGGTTTGAGTGCTGGGAAGACCATATCTGGTGGGCTTAGTTTCCTGTGACTAGTGACTGAGTGAAGCTGATCAATATCTGATAACCAGGTAAAAGACTTTTTTTCCCCCCGAAGCTGCTGTTGTCTTCCATGAGTGTGGAAAAATTAAAGTATGGTCACATTGCTTCTGTGAGCTTTTGGTCATTCGGAAAGTTAACATCCCACATTCATTTTGTTTTAGCCCTTGTGACTAAGCTGTTCCCATGTCCTTGGACTGATGGACAAGACCCACAAGTCAAGAGAATGCAAGCTTAAGGGCAACAGTAGGCATTTCCATTAAACCAGTGTTTTCAGTATCCACTGGAAAATACACAGTTGGGAATTCTGCTCAGTTAGAGAGCTTATAACGTTAGCTAGATAAAATTATCTGCCAGCCTTCAATACAAACTGCTGGTAACCTTGTGGGTAGTTATGGTCTGAACACTCAATTTCCATTTAGCACTTTTCTGCAGGGATATTTTTCTTTTCCTTTGCAAAATATGCTCCCCAGCCATAAAGTGAATTGTTTTTAACAGTGCTGGTATAGTGGAATAGATGTCTTAAACTTTATCACAAACTTGTTAACATGACAACTAAGCAAGTGTATCACTCCAGCAGGAATCTTTCTGCCACTTGTTCATTGCATTTTATGATGTATTGAAAGGCTCTGCTTCGGTGGGGTGTTGTGTGGTTTCTGGGCTGTATGGCCGTGTTCTAGCAGCATTCTCTCCTGATGTTTCACCTGCATCTGTGGCTGGCATCTTCAGAGGATCCTCTGAAGATGCCAGCCACAGATGCAGGCGAAACGTTAGGAGGAAATGCTGCTAGAACATGGCCATACTGCCCGGGGACCACACAACACCCCGGTGATTCCGGCTGTGAAAGCCTTCGACAATACACTGCCTCTGCCTCCCTTTCTCTCCCCGACTTTTGAAACGTGAGAAACTAGTTGCATAACTACAGCTGGGGGACATGACACTTTCATTCAGACATGCTTCAAAGGTAGGCACCAAGCAGTTGGGTGCTGTGTGAGCCACTGTGGCTTTAAACAAGTTAGCTTCATTGAGTGCTTCTCTCTCCCTGGAATTGACAAAAGAATTAGTCAGATGTGAAGAGAAGGAACTTGCAGTCAGTGAAGTTATTTATAGTTAACCCTTTTCAGAAACAAAAGCCATTCCAGCTGAAGAGAATGGTGGGAAATTCTGGGACCGAGTAAGGAAAAGGAAGGCATTTTTGTTTTCTAGTCCCAGCCTTTGGTGGTTATTTTGCATCTTTTTCATTGCAGCTGTTAAGCTGTTGTTTTTACTGGAATTCAGAGCAGTTTACCCAATATGAGAGAACCCACCCTCTGAGATTCCTAACAGTACCAACCTATGCATAGTTACACCTTCATTGAAATCAACGGGCTTAGGAAAGTACAGTTCTGCTCATGATTACACTTCTGTCAGAAAATACTTGAGTAATATGTGAATTAACACATCTTGGTTTACACAGGTCTCATTAATGAACAGATAATAGCCAAAGGGGACTGTGATGGCTTGCAGCTTTCATACATTAGGCAAACTGTTTATCTAAATGTGTAAGTAAATATAAAACAAAGAGTACTCACATTAAATTTCCTTACACTGAATTAGACCGTTGGACTGTTTAAGCCAGTGAGGTCGAATCTTGCTGGTATTCTTCTCCAGGTTTTTCGGAAGCACATGCTTTCCCCAAATATGTCAGAAGCCAAACCAGGGCCTCCTACACACAAGGCATGTGTTCTGCCAGTGTGCTGTGCCCCCTCCCTTAACTTCTAAATGTATCCAAAACAATATATTGCATATACATGATGGCATATATAATTATGCATATTAATCATTTGCGGTGGAAGAGAATCAAAATAACAGGCATGTAGATGAAATTCATATTGTGAACATTTAGTAGCTGCTGTTCCTTTGCAGCGGTGCTTTAGCATTGGTCGACCCATGCCAGAATGCCGTCTTTGGAGTAGAGGTTGCCATGAGAAATGGGGGGGGGGGGGAGGAATTCCTTGAATGCCATCCACATATTCAGACCACATTCAATCAGGTGTGAGAATGTATCAGAAACTGAGTGTGCTATGAGATTTGAAAGCCTTGGATAGCTGGAGTTTTACCCCAATTTTATTTTTGAGGGGTCATCTGCATAAATTCAAATCCATTCCCTCCTCTTACATGATTTTTCTGTGGCGATATACCACGACTCTGGCAGAGCTTGCCTGTGTAGCATATTGCCATGTCTTGACATCTTTATGCTTTGAAAACACCCTCACACAAGCTCTTTATCAGTTCAGGAGAAACAATCTGTGTCTGCATACTGTGATTATTATTTGTATGGAGTTATTGAATTCTTGCATTCTGCCATAGAGAGGAGATCTCATAACTACCTTTGTGGTCTTCATAGTAGCTGCTTGTTCTGAATTAAGGCGAAACCAGAGGTGGGATCCAGCAGGTTCTCACGGGTTCCCAAGAGTAGGTTACTAATTATTTGTGTGTGCCGAGAGGGGGTTACTAATTGGTGATTTTGCCATGTGATTTTTCCTTAGTTACGCCCCTCCTCTCAGCAGTAGCGCGCAGAACTTGAAGCAGTCTAGCAGGAGGTGCACTAGCGTGCGTGGCAGCCTGCGCCTGTGTGCGATCTGCTTCGTTTGCTAGGACTCATCGGTGAGCAGCTAGCGTCATTGCCCTGACAGCCCCGGGGCCCCAGGAATGCCCCAGCTTGAGATGCCTCCACTCCTGGTCAAGTGCCCCTGCCTCTTAGCCCCCCCATTGGCGCTATGCCACAGTTTGAATCCCACCACCATGGGAACCTGTTACTAAAATTTTTGGATCCCACCACTGGGCGAAACTGATCAGATGTAAAAAGACCTTTTATGGTAGAAAAAAATCTGTGAACTTTTAGAAACCTTCACTTCCAAGGTGTTGGAGCAAGTTTTCCAAAGAGATTTTGATGAGATTATAATTATTCCCCAGTCTCTTTATACAGTCCAAACTTATCTGTTGCTAGTAACCATCAGTTTTATCTTTCAGACATTTTGTAATAGAATCCGATTGATCTTTGCCTTTCTAGTTTCCCCAGAAAAGGCCTTGTCAGGAGACTCTTGTGGGCAAAACAGCCAAGCAGGTTGGGAGCAGCAGTGAGGAGTGAAACAGGGTAGTTCACCTTTCTTCCCTCTTCTTTTGGTGGAGCGTCTGTAGGATTCAGCCCCATGAGTTTGTACAAACACTCAAATCAGAGATGACTCTTTAATTCCAAGTATGTTTATTCAGTACCTCGGTTCAAGATTTTGCCACATAGCAATCCAGGCAATTTAATGGCTTTCCAAGTTACATCTACAGCCATAACTGCAAGATAATTTTCTCCCCTCTAAGTACTAATTGTTACAGCTGCTTCCATATTTACATAAAAATTATTCATCCAGTATCCATATGTCAAGAAGTTCCAAAGAGAGGGATTGACATATGTACAGCCAAACCAGTGCCAGATATTCCATGTTCTTGTGTATCTGAAAGGGCTCCTGTGTTCAGGGACAAGAAAAGGAAAGCCAAGCTTAGTTGTTTAGAAAGTTGTTTCACCAATGACATAACAGTTGTACGAATCATCGCTTTTCTCATCTGATTAAAGTGGATTAGATCCAAAGTAACTCCTGCAGACATGGAGGGCACTTCTGTTCATGCAAATTATTATAATGTCTCTGGATTTTCTCTTTAAGCTGCAGTCTTTTTGATGGGGCTGCAGAGAGAATGAGAGGGCCAGGAAGACCTGTCCTGGAAACAGAAATTAGCAGGAAACCTTTTGCAGAAAGCAATAGGAAGTTGAGGAAACACCTTCCTACTTCCCGAGTAATGTACAATTTATGAGCCTGTGTTAAAGATTCGTAGAGGTGATCTCAGCTATTGGTAGAAACACAGGACACGAGGAGATTTCCATCGCCATCACAAGTATTCTAAATGCTATCTTGTCAATTTGGAGCGAAGATATTTAGTCACTGATGCTCTTCTGTGGCTTGCTTGCTTGTCTTTGGCCACACATATTAACCTAGTGTTCTCTTTGCTGGTTACACCACTGCTGGTTGGCTTTATCCCTCCACACAAATTGTGATGCTAATCGCTATTAACAGAAATTGATTCTTGGCCTCCTCACGTGGCTTCTACGTGGCCCACAAGAGAAGTACCATCCACTCTAAATTTATAACTGTTTTAAACCACTTAGGTGAAAGTTCAGAAACTGAATGCTTACATATTGAGTTTATTACATTTTATTGTTGTCCGACCTAACAAAAGGGCAAGATTTCGCTCACTGCAGCATCCAGTGATTCAGACAAGATGCATCCCACTTTGGGGGTGGGGGTGGCTTGGGAGAGAGAGAGAGAGAGAGACCTAATCCTTTATTCTAAGTGATTGTTTTAAATCTGGATTATTTAGTAACCAAAGACATTTTCCCCCAGATGGGTTGTGTTATGACTGTGTCCGTGATATTGCCAATAAAACGAAACTTCCTTTCACAAAGTCTGTTAACAAGCCGCTACTTCCTCGCGGTGGCATTTTACATATCAAAAGCTGCTAAATAACAACAAAGGAAAGGAAGGGTAATTTGTATTTGTAAAGGGGGTTGTTGTGAATATGATTTACGGACAACATTTTTCAATTGTTATCATGCCCATTTTGTATAATCAACCCTTGTTCCCCCACGGGTTGGTTATTCACATGCTCTTCTGTAAAAGAGAAATTTGGCAGATCTCATCTCTTTAGTGCATCCTTCGTGCCCACCAGGAGCTGAGGATCATGTTCTGCCTTGTTTACAGCTGACAGTGTTATTATTCTCATTAAGACTCAGCTTTCTTATCATATTGTTGTGTTGAGCGAGCCTTTTCCTCTCCATTTGTGTTTCCTGGCAGGGCTTTTCTTCCCTTATTGACAGTTTGTAAAAATATGCATTAATTTGGAGTTTAAAGCATGTATCATGGTGTCTCTTTGCTGTGTTTGCTTGAAGTTGATTAATGATAGAACCTCACTTGGGGTCGTCCTCTGGAGACTTGCCTCACAGGTTCTGCATGTTAACTAGAGAAGCCGAACGCGCCGCAGCCGATGATTAGCCCAGCCTCCAGAAGCTCAGTAGGCTGATAAACCACTGTTTTTGCTTTACAGATGCTTATTTCATTTATTTATCTGAAGATTGTATTAATCAAGCTAATGTGTCACTTGAGAGCATTTTCTCTAAACCCTGTGAAGAAACCAAGGACTTTTTTTTTCCCACTGAAGCTCTGTGTTTCTATTCACGTGGGGTTTTCTTCTTCTTTTTTTTACTTTTGCAGCCAAGCTAAGATCCACTGTGTGGAAAAATACAGGGGGAGGGAAGTTTTCACAAGCTTTGTAATCGTCTCTCTTTTTGTTATGATTGATTGTACTGGTAGCAAATATCTTCCTCGTTAGCTGAAGAAATTGTCCTTCTGGATTTCCGTACACGTTGAAAAATTAAACCCCGCTTTCTCCCAAAAGATCAGCCGTTTTTTATTATCTCATGCTTTTGTAAATGCGGTTGTTGTGCAAAACTGTTTGTTGTTCTTTCCTACTCAAGTGCTTTAAAGAGAGGAGTTGGCCAGCCAATCCATTTTTTTTTGCTTTTGTGTTCCCACAGGCACCCTGTGCATGTTAAAGAAGAACCATTAGATCCAGACGAAAATGAAGGACCACTATCCTTAGTGACCACAGCCAATCACAGTCCAGAGTTTGATCACGACAGAGATTACGAAGACGAAAATGTAAACGAGGACATAGAATGAGTATGTCTGTGGTCAGGATCCTGTGAATGAAGATTGTGGGGAGGGAGGCAAAAACACATACTTTAAAATTAGCTGTGAAATCTCTCCCCACTATTGTACAGTCTGGAGGATACTCTCGGTCCATTTTGACAGCTATAAAATATGTTAACTCTTAGTGCCATCAAGTATCCCATTTGGGAGTATTTTTGATTTTTCTACTTTTTGTTGAGAAAAACAAAACAAAAACAAAGGAGTTTGTACTCTGTGCATTGGATGGACTTGTTTGGTACTTGGGATTCCCTCTCACAGTCGACATCAGTGTTGTAAATTTATTCAACCAATTCGCTTCTCTACTATTTGGCAGCAGACTTTGGACTGCAGTTCTTTCAGTTTGGGACGCTGAAGACATCGAGCTGAGCATGTGCACATAATTTGCAGATAAAGCCTTTGCCCAGATTTTAAGGATTCCAATGGACAACATATTTGCACAGTATCGCATGTTGATTATCACTGCCTTTTACTTCTTCTTTTCCTTTCTTCTTCTTCTTCTTCTTCTTCTTCTTTTTTTGCTTCCATTTGGGATGGGAAAGTAAGTCCGGGTGTGTGCGTGTGTGTGCACATGTGTACATGCACATGTGAGTATGTATACAGAACAGAGGTTAAAACAAATGCTCCCCAACTTTTTAGTGTATAGCTTTGGATCCCCTCCCCCCCACTTCTACACCTTTTTAAGTTCTGACCTCAGGCCTCAGGAGGGCCAGGGCCTTTTGAGGCTTAATGTTTCCTGTACTTTTGTGATGAATGTTATTAGGTGTTTTTTATTATACGAAGCTGAATGTCCTTTGAATTGTTTGTAGTTCTTCTTTTTTTTCTGCCATTCATTCCAGTTTCCTTCAGATGCCATCCCATTTTCTTTAGCTGTGGAAAACATTCCATTTGGGGATATGTTGAACCCCCTCCTTCCCTTGGGGAAAAAAAAAAAGAAGGTTCTCGTGTTGCTGCTTTAATCCATGCGCAAAGTTATCTGCCAACAGAAAGCGAGGCAGTGCTGCAAGAGTGAGAATGAAAGGCAAACCAGCAGAGAAGTTGTGTAGGATGTGGAGCAAATTTATTCCACAAGGCAGTATACGTTGTAGTCATTGTTTTGGAAGTTGTTTTTTGTTTCGCAGTAATGACGGTTCTCAACAAACGTTACAAAACCGAGCAGCACAAGAAAAAACAAAACAAAACCCTGAACGTGCAGAAACAAAGTTTCTTTTGTCAGTAATGATTTGCGCAACATCCAGTTCTTTAGATTTCTGGGCCATCAATCGCTTCTAGGATATTTAAAATGACCATATCTCATGCCTAGATGTGTATTGTGGTCCGCATTTGCACACATTGTGTGTGTGTGAGTGAGTGTCTTTAAAATCACGTTAAACAGGAGTTCAAGGATTGCTAGGTAGAATCCACTTCATTTGGCTATTAATTAGATTTCAAGTGCAACTTGTTGGGAAGTCAAGAAGGCTGACTAGTCATAAAGTGTTAATAATTTTAACTGGGCAAATTCTGTCACTGCAGTAAGGATTGTTATGCAATAGCATACCAACCAGTATGAAAAAAAAAAATGAACAATTGGAAACCTGTGGGTAAATTGGCGCTGAGTTTCTGTTGAAGGTGAACAGTGTTCTTCAGAGCAAATGCATGCCAACAACTGCTGTGAAAGCATTAGTCCCCCTTAATCACTGGACACGAAACTGGTTTTGTCCTCCAACCACTTCTCTGTAGCTCACTTATTTATGTTGGACTATAGCTTTTTTTTAATTTCAAAAGCCTTTCGGAACTTAATTTATACCCTACTTTGTCCCCTTCCCGCCCCTAAAATTACCAAAGAATATTACACTAAGGTAAATTATGTTCTCTGTTATATGCTTTATCTTAAGAAGCCAAATATCCTCTTATTGTTGATCAAAGGAGGTGAAAGAATTTAGTAACAAATGACAAGATATGGGCTATGGCTAACCTGAGAAGGAAAACTGTTCCATTTATTAGGGTATAATTTAGAAGACCAAGTAGATGGCTGAACCAAAGTTGTGTTGTTGTTTTTTAATTTGTGTTCCTTTACCATGACCAAATGAATTACTGTAATGAGAGAGCTTTTGAGGCTACAGTTAGGGAACAGTATTGAGTGAAGGGAGCATCCCAGGGCAGCTTTCCATCACGAAAAAAAGAATAGTCTGGGGTCCCCCCCCAGAAAAAAAAGAATCTATCTGAGAAAGGTAAGAAGACAGTTCCGTAATCTATAGAGGACCTCCCACAACTTTAACTGGGCTATCTAAGAATCTCTCACTAAAATTTGTTAATTCTTTTCATTTGCTCTTTGGCCTTTACTAAATCCTATTCACTTTTGCTAACAGCCAATGCCAGGACAATTTCTTTTTAATTTGGTTTATGTGCATAAGATTTTCGTGTGATGGCGACTGTTGTTGTCCCCCCCCCCCCCCCTTTGGTCAGCATCTTTCATGTGAAATAACACTCCTGTCCGCTTGTAATCTTTGATACCATTCGAGTCAGTGGGAGAGTTGCCAGTAATGTCAACTGGATGCAAAAAGTGTTTGCTGACAGTTAAATATTTAAAGTCATGATACTTTTTTTTGTGTGGGGGGGTCCCTTCCCTCCCCCCTTTTTTTCATTTAAAGAAGGGCAGTCTGTAGTCACTTCAAACGTTTTCAAAACAAACCTTATTCAGGCAGCTCCATGACGTGCAGGAGGTAGCCAGATGGGATCACAAGAAGGATATCTATCCCCTGTGCTTCAAAACTGAGTGGTTTTGCTGGTTAGCTTGGTATTCAAAAGGGGATAAAAATCTGGTAGATTAGTTCATTCTCCGCATGTGTAGCTAGACATGAGTAAAGATAACAGCATGAGAAACTGTTAGTACGCATACCTCAGTTCAAACTGTTAGGGAATGAGTAAATAAAATTAAAAAAAAATACATTTCACTCAGTTGCACTTAGTTGTATGTCTTGCATGCATAGTCTAAAGACTGTAGCAAAATAAAAAAAAACGAGAAAAGGAAATAAAAAAAATTAGACTTACCATACCATGCAGGTATCCATATTCCTGCAGAAGAACCAAGAGAAAAAAAAATATCTCAGGCTTTACATCAAGCAAATGTTATTTTTTACAAATTTCTGATTCTGTGTCCCTTTGGATATATTTAAAAAAAAAACTGCTCCTCTAGGGTGGGGTTTATTATGTTGTACATATATAGCCCAAATGTGTCTCTGTGATCCTTTCGTCTTTTTGGTGGGTGGGAGGTAGGGGGTGGGGTGGCAGGGGAAGGAAATGGAGGGGAAAGTCCTTTTTTTTTTAAAAAAAAAGATATCATTCCTCAAAAGGAATAAATGCATACCTGTTTTTCAAACCACCTTTTGCTTTCTGTGCAACTGCTTTATATTAACTATACTTTTAAAAAAATGCTTTGGGGGGAAAATCCTACTGTATGTAATGGAATTGCAGAATATGCTGCACATGTATTTTATTTAGCTATCCTTGCTTTAAGACTATTGGATGACATTTGCTGATATGTGGGAGAAAATCCCGGATGCTTTGTTTTGGTTCTGCCAGGGGAAAGTTCCCCACCCCTTCTTTTTTCTTTTTGGCTTCTAAAATGTAACATAGTTGACAGATGATCCCTCCTCCCCCCCTTATGGATCAAATCATTTTTGTACAGGTTTTTGTTGTTGTTGTTGTTGTTGTTTTATGCTGTTCTTTTTTTAAAAAAAATACTTTCCCCACCCCCACCCCTTCTGTTCTCCTACCACTGCCTATTTCAGGCTCTCTTAAAGAAAAATGGGGGGGGGGGGGGAAGAAAAAAGTTGTTTCAAAAACGTTTTCTCCTGCTGCAGTAAATACTTTGCATGATGAATTCAAGGTCACACTTTCAAAGTTTATCAGTGAAGTAGTGATTAATAATGAGAGTGTCAAAATTATTGAACTTTTGTATAAAAAAAATACTTTACAAGGTGCCAAGATGTAAAGACAATTTGTTACATGTTTCTTTTTTCTTTTCTTTTTCTCAAAGGAAAGCATACATTATGAAAGTAGTACCATGTTTCAGGTTAACTGTTGTCAGGAATGAGAGTCGAAGCCTACCTTTGCCCCCCCCCCTTCACATACAAACACAAACACACACTTTCTGCCTCAGAAAAACATCTACCGCTCTACAGATCTAATGGAACCCACTTCCTTTCTCAGAGAAACGAGCAGCGCTGCTGTTAACTCTGGTAATCTAGTGTGATATGGGAGAGGGGTATTCTCCAACAGGTGGACTCTGAATGAAGAAGCAGGCATATCGCCCCCTGAGCTTCAATTGTATATCTGTCTCAGGCCCCCTCCCCACAAAAAGCAATACCCTGTGTACAACTGATGTAATGGTTACTCCCTACGCAATGACTTGTAACTGTGGTAGAAGAGATCCCCACATAACCTGTATTCCTTTATCTGGATCAGGCCAGCACAATTTCAGATATGAAAAACCTACTGGATTTCTTCATCAGAAGCAGGAAGAAAGGGGAAATGAGGCGGATGTTAAGGGTGGGGGCGTTGTATTCTCCCTGTGGAGAATCCAACCATAGTACCCATAACTAGATATCAGGATAGGAGGAATGCTGGGGAAGGGGAGGGAGGGTTATTATTCAGCAAATAATACAGATCATTAGATATTTTATATATAATTATATCAAAAGTTCTGAAAAAAAATCCCTAATTTTAAACTGTTGTAGCTTTCAGAATGCTGTTCATCTGCATTCCTTATAGCATGGAGGATATGTGTTAAACCCTTTTGAATAGTCTTTGGTACCTTTTGGTTAATGTACTCGGACAGAGTTTTTAGATGTTGCAGTAATAATTTCTCATTCTCGTCTTGGAAAAATTAACATCTGCCAATCTGTTTGCCATCTTGAACAAGCCCAGAGTAGGATACGGAATATCTCCTTCCCATAAGCCTTGATGAAAATGGTACAGTCCAGACTGTTAGCATGGTGCTTCATGTGTATGTGCTGCCAGTAACAAAATTCTCCTTTTTTATTTTTTAAATTGGTTTTTTTTTGAGGCATACAAGAAACTCATTCCTTACATCAACTGTAATTCCATCATTCCATGTCTGTTGATGCAGACAAAATGTTGTGTAGTCAGTAATTATTACTGACATTCTAGCATTCTCTAATGCAATAAAAGTGCTGGTTGTTCACACTGGTGATACATGTTCCCATGTGCAAAGTGTTTTGCTTTCCCTACACGTTGGGTAACACTCAGGTCCACCCTTCTGATCTTACAACTGGAGGTTCCATGAGGAGGAATCTTCGAGATATGGATAGTTTGAACTTAAAGTGGATCCTGGCATGTATACCTTCTGACGTAAGACTTATTCCTGCACATATATATTTTTCACCTATAGAGGTAGAGCAAAGGAATGGTATGCTGGTCAATCTTAGCTAAGCACTTGGGGTGCTGTCTGAATTCCAGCTAATAGGATGAACTGGTGGTCCATCCACTGAAACAATATGGGTCACATCTTCACTTATTATCATAAGCTATAATTAGGTAACTATTCAATAACTAGGTGTCAAACTCGCGGCTCTCCAGATGTTATGGACTACAGTTCCTATCATCCCCTGCCAGCATCATGCTGGCAGGGGATTATGGGAACTGTAGTCCATAACATCTGGAGGACCGCAAGTTTGACACCTATGATTAGACCAAAAACATAACCGTTGAGCCCCAATGTTAGAAATATAATGGAATGTTGTTCTCCTTAACTCTGTAATCCCAACACTGATTGCAAGGCTGCTCAATGACAGTGTAAGTTCATGCAAAAAGTACACACACTCCAGTGGTGCTAAAAGCAATGGTTCGGTCCTAGCACACTTCGTTTACCTTGTGAGAATACTTGGTGGTCCCATCCAGGAATTATTTCTGAGTGCAATCTATGTGTGAAAAGATAAATATAGCGGCAGGACAAATATTCTGCCAATATATTGTCGTAGGCTTTCACGGCCGGAATCACTTGGATGCTGTGTGGTTTCCGGGCTATATGGCCGTGTTCTAGCAGCATTCTCTCCTGACGTTTCGCCTGCATCTGTGGCTGGCATCTTCAGAGGATCTGATGTTGGGAAAGCAAGTGGAGTATATATACCTGTTGGAGTGTCCAGGGTGGGTGGGGAAACCTTGTCTGTGAGTAACAAAGGCGGCAACCAGGTCAATAGTTGAGGGCATCTGAATAGAAGTATGAGTAACAATGAAGACTATAGCCTGGGAGTAACCCTGTAGATAGCAAGGTCACTGGTGGGAGCATCTGAATAGAAGTATCCTGGCCTTTGTTTCTTTGTTTCTTTTGTCTATGGCCACACAAACACAGGATGCTTTCCCAACATCAGATCCTCTGAAGATGCCAGCCACAGATGCAGGCGAAACGTCAGAATGCTGCTAGAACACGGCCATATAGCCCGGAAACCACACAGCATCCAAATTCTGCCAATATATCAGTGTCAATCTATGTTCGCCGGGGCTGATAGGAGTTGTAGTCTATGAACATCTGGAGCATCATAGGTTGGCCACCCCTGAGTTATGCTGTCCTTCCACTTGGTGAGCTCAGCAGGTTTAGAAAACTCCAAGCCATCCTTAAGGGGTTCCAGGGGCCTGACTGTTCCTCCAGACAAATTTTGAGGTGGGAGTAGAGTCCTCCCAACTTCTCTCTTGAGTAAGCACACATTTATTTTCTACATGAAAGGAAAATAAAAATGTTTAATAACTAGCATTAGCAAGAACTAAAATTTTAGAGAAAAGCATTTTCATGAATAATTCATTGAAATTTCACATCTGCAAGATTAGTCATCCAAATAAAATGCTAATGTCAAAAACATGCACCGTCTATAATATTCTCATCAAGCAATCTTTTTGCATATAATGATAAATGCTTGAATTAGTAGCAATGATTTTATAAAAATATTCTCTCATAAAATTAAATGGATGGTGAAGGTTTGTTAATAAATGTCAATAGCGTATTGAACTGTTATTGATTTTTGATCATTTGATGAACTGGAATGATGCCAGTGGAAATTAATGGGGGATTTGTGATTTAAAAGAGCAAAACAAAACCTTCAGATTAAAACTAAATAGCTATGCAGAATCACTGATAGTAAGTTGAAATTATGAATTTGTATGGGGGAAATGCTGAATTTGTTTCTGTAGCAGTTTTAATACAACCATTGAAATAACTCATATAGTTTATTAAAGAAACGCAATACAAGTGTTGTTCATAGTGCAACATTATAATTCCTGCAACTCGAGGCTTGAATATACCTTCCCTTTATATATCTCAAACATGCCTTTGTTAAAATCCATGTATATCAATAATGCAAGAGTTATGCCCTTCTAAACCAAGGTTCAAAAAACTACTTTTGGCATGCCTGTGTGCTTGGTTATAGGTAAGATTTTACTTTGCTCGTTCAAATTCAGTATGGCCCCTCTGTCATATTATAAAATGCTTTGCAAAAACTGTTTGCTGTATGACATGTGGGACTTCTCTTGGGAAAAATCCAAACCCAAAGCTCCATGTCATTTGTGGAAACCATTGCGGGATTCTTTGGTTCCAGATTATTACACGATAATGTTAGTGGTGGTAAACTGGTAATAGCCACTATCTGTTTCTGTTTCCACATCCTGGATTGGGGGAGTCTGAATAATTTTCCATGCAATTCGTTAAGCCTGGGGCTGCAAGAAAAAGTGAACAGTTCCAGCAGGGATTTCACTCTTGTCCTTGTAAATAAAACTTTTAATCATCTGAAATGAATTCATATCCAGCTTGTTGATCCTGTGCATAATTGAAATGATGCATAAAGATCTATGGGAAATCACCAATGATTGCTGATGAAGAGTCAACATAGAATTTGCACTAATGAAGCACCAAATTAACACTGTCAGATTGACACCATATTATCATGAAAGGTTATTTGATTTCAATATTGCCCTGAGCCATATAAATTTAAAAATGGGGGGTGGGAAGAGAACACTCCATTCTCAACGCTTTTGGCATGTCCTGCCTGTACTTTGAAGAATTAAGTCAATACAATAACTTAAAATGGCTTAGGTGCTCCCTGAAGATGCTTGGGCTACCTATAACCGATCCAAATTGCCTTGCTTTTTGTGGTGGTGGTGGTGGGGGGGAGAGATTACGCAAGCTTTGCTCCAGTAGTGTGCAGAAGATGTAGATTTTCAGCTTGATGGTTGAAATAGACATGAGCGAGCAGATAGTCCTAAAAGCTTCCTGAAGATTAATCTCCATTGAACCCAGAAGAAAAGGGAAGCTGTAAAGACTAAATGCAGATGCTTAGAATGAAGTGAGTTTACTGTATTCCACACTGACTAAGAGGCAGATACTGTCTGCTTTCTTTCTAACTGCTACACAGTCATTGAAATCTGTTCCGTGGAAGGCATGTTGCCATCAGCGTCTTCAAAATAAGTACTAGTTTTTAGTTTATTTTCAATTGTATATAGAGAGAAGAGCCTGCAAACAAATTCTCAGTGTCTGTTAGCTGGGGATTTCAAGCAGCAGAACATAGTTGGTTTATTTTAAATACTTTTAACCTGAAATCCGTTTCTTGGTTCCCCTAATCACTCAGGGTGATGTTTCCAGATCTGATGATCAATTCACAGGTTCTATGATCCAAATTCAATGGCTGCCATCAGAAAAACAATTGATAGAACAAAACTGCTGCTTCCCAAGAAACTGGAGTCCCTGGACAAGAAGCCCCGACCAATTGGCCATGGTGGCAGGGGCTGATGGGAATTGTAGTCCATGAATATCTGGAGAGCCGCAGGTTGCAGACCACTGCCCTAGACAAATGCTTTCCAACTCACTTTTATGTTTGCTTACAAAGGGGCTAAATAATAATCAGTGTCACTTATGCTAGGTACAAAACCTGTCTCCAAAACGACTCAGTTTCTAAGACACAATGAGATCTGGCTAGCCTGGGACTATCCATGTCAGGGTGGCATGTATGTAATGGACCAGAATCACCAAACAGGAAGAGTGAACTGGACTGACATTAGATTGTATCACATTACAATTTTTGAAATTTTACATGTAGTTCAAATAACATGACGATACCAACAGATGAAATATGACCCCATTAAATTTCTGAGGGTTCAAAACTGGAAATTGCTGGAAGAGAGATGATGCATTACAATGGCTTGATGTGAAGGCCCATAATTCCTTTCTGGAGATCTTTGCCAAGGGCTTCTTCAGATACAAAACTTTAGCAAGGTATTTCAGAGACAAAGAAAATAAAAATTCTACAACTTCCTTCCTGATGCTGGCTGAACTGAATTGCTGCACAAAGAGTTAATTGCTACACAAAGAGTGAAGCACATATATTGTCTCTCAATATATAATGTAAAATAATGTTAAAAGGCAAACTTATTAAGGAAACATATATAGCCGGTGATTGTTTAGTCATAACCGAGAGCCATAACCGAGAGTTTCCTCAAGGGGCATTCTACCCAGCTTTCACCTGTATTTTCACCAACAACAATTGATTCTGGACATGAAAGCCTTGGACACTACCTGTGATTCACAGTGCACTTAATGTGCTAGGAAATCTAGTCCTCGCAGAGGCAATGGCGGTTTCCGCACGGGCTGAAAGAAACAGCTTCAGCCCAGTGAAACACCGTTTTGGCAGGGACCCTTCGCACAGGCGCCGCTACCAAATCGATGCAGCAGCGCTCTGTGCCTGCCCAAACAGTGTTTTCAAAACTCGCTCGAGGAGTGAGTTTTCCTGCAAACGCCGGCTTCCATCCGCTGCCATGCGAACGGCAGCGGGTGGAAGCCAACCCATTCCCCTCCCTGGCCCCAAACGCCTCCTTACCTCCTGCTGGCAGCCATCACTCTGCTGTTGCTCCGAGGAGGCAAGCTGGCCTCTGTAGCTGCAGCTGTCACTCTGGCCATGGGGGCATGTCCCCTGGCCTCCTCAGAGCGATAGCAGAGCGATGGCTGCCAGCAGGAGGTAAGGAGCCGTTTGGGGCCGGGGTGGGGAGGGGAATACGCAGCCTGCTCCAACAGCTGCACATCCCATGGGGCCGTTTGTGCGAACAGCCCCAAAGCCTGCATTGGCTGTGCGAAAACAGCCTTAGATGTTTTACCTTGCATCTGCTGTGAAGGTGGTCTGTCATTGTGCATCACAGTCTTCTGCCACTACTTGCCATCTGCTTATGCCGCCATCTTTAAATGTGCAGAGGTCCATGCTCCACACCAGAGAATTACCTCTGCAATGGATGAGCAGGAACAAAGAGTGGCAAGGTGTAGGGTTGGATTCAACCTGTTTTCAAGCGGGTGAAAAATAAGTGAAATGGGTAGTCCCACTTTGACCATCAAAGAGAGCTATACTGGGGGTCATGAGACCTGCATGAACAAAGGCCACATAGGATGGGGCTGCAATAAGGGGACGGGGTTCAGTAGGATTCAGTGTAAAAACTGGATGGCTCCAGCACATAGACACGAAGCCAAATACTTATAGGATTCCACTGAAGAGCAAAACAATTTTTAAGAATGATAATATATCTTGATGAATGGTGAAGTGCTACTATGTACTATTACTTTTTTTAAAGAATCCTTTTCATTTAGTTTAAATGCCTTCCAATGGATAAATCCAACAATCTTTATTATAGATTCGTGGAAGTTCAATGTCATTAAAACTGTGAATTTGGATATGTTTCATAAGAAATAACCCTGTTAAGTATGATTCTGTGCCATAAAATGTTGCCTCAGAACTGCATCTTTAACTTGTTTCCTGATCTTACTCTGAAGATTGATCATGCTGGTTAGAAATGTTAGTTCGTAAGTGGAAAAGAGCAAGAGCCCAGCAGCACCTTAGATTAACAAAAGTTCTGTCAGGATAGGTGCTTTCATGAGTCACAACTAATTTCTTCAGATCGCTTTTTCAGATTATCTGAAATGTTTTTTTTTCCTCACTGAAATGGGTTTTTGCAATTTTTATAATAGATAGAAATTAGAAAAAAAGAAAAGAAAGAAAGAACCCGGCTCAAGTTACATAGTTATGTAGTCAACTCATAGTTGCAGTTAGTGCCAAAGACTAACAGTCCAATCCTAGGGCCAGGCAAATGGACCAATAGAGGCTGCTCCAGTGCATTTGCCCCCTCCACCAGCGTAAGGGACACCCTCACTGGCAGAGAGGGAAAAGACTCTGGTGTCTGAGCACCCCGCAGTTCTGCAGCAGAAAACCTGGAAGTGGGTGCCACCACAGATTTATGCTGGCGGGGGCGGGGGGAGGTGTAGGGCATTCAAATCAGATACGCTGTGGCCCGGGCCTTGGATTTACACTGAAGGAAGGAAGAGTTTGGATTTATAACCCTTTTTTCGCCCATAAAAGTCTGTGATTAGCCCAAGGTCACCCAGCAGGCTTCATGTGTAGGAGCAGGGAAACACCTCCAGTTCACCAGATAAGAATCTGCCTCTCATGAGGAGAGGAGAATCAAATACGGTTTTCCAGATTAGAGTCCACCTACTCCTAACCACTACCCAACATTGACAGGGCGGGAAAGAGATGAGGAAAGAAAGAGGTACTTGTAGAAGGAAGGAAAAGAAAGAAATAATTTTCTACCCATGGTGGAAGGGCTGTGGAAGCTGTGCTGTGCCAGCGTGCTGAGCAACCATCCACTGCTCCAGGATTCCCCTGCCTGAGAATTTCCCCACCCGAACTCAACAATCCCAGGGCCTTTCCCCACTTACCTTAATCCTCCCTATGCCGCGCGCTGCTCTCAGTGCACGGCATCCCTGGTGCGCGCCCGGGCGTCTCCACGACCCCGCGCTCTGTGCGGGGTCATCACAAGGCGCAGTTTAAAAGAGCGCCAGGGATGCCGCACGCTGAGGGAGCGCGACAGCGGCAGCGTCAGGGCAGCTGCGCTGTCGCTGCCCCTGTCGTGGGGAGTGCCAGGGGACCCCGCGCTACTTTCAGAGAGTAGCACGGGGCTCACGGTAAGTGGGGAAAGGCCCCCAGTTGAGCTGAGCCACCCTTCATTCCCCCAGCGCTGCCTGCACATCACTGCACTGGGATACCAGATTTCATGCAAAATGTGGGGCTCTGCCTACATCCCTGCCCAAGAAGTGCTTGGGGGGGGGGGCTTAAGTCCTCCACTCTCTGCTGCAGCCTCAGGATTGGGCTGTGCAAGATGAAACCAAATTCTACATATAATGTGAAAAAAATCAGAAACAGTTATTAATTAGTAATGATGGCTATTTTTGAAATAAATTCTAATAATCTGAATTTTTAAAAACTGATCAATGCTTTTTATTATAACTTCCTAAATTTTTTCTCACATGATAAAAGTGGTATTAACATATTACTATCATTTTTCATAGCGATTGATCATTTGTTCCTTTAAACCCCTTTCCAATCTAATATACAATACATCACCATAGTTAATAAATTTACATATATCAATGTAATATCCTCCAATAATATCCTTCAACAATATCCTTCACTTTTCACCAGTATCCCCCCCCCCCTCTTTTTGGGGAATAATATAAATAATATGGTCACCATTCTAGCCATTTCTATGAAAGCAGTTGTTCTATCAAATGGCCTTGACCCTTCCCCACAATTCTTCACTTTGTGCTTAATGAACAAAAATGGAAGAAGTCATTGTGAGGAAAACTATCCATGCCCAAAGCGAACAGTAAAACAAATTTAAAGGTCCTGTCATCAAATTGGTCTTCCATTGCATAATTGTAAGCTTACAGCCCAAAACTGCTTCCAACATGCATCTTTGCAGCAAGCAGACATGTGAAACTACTTCAGTATGCATACAATAGTTTTTTATTAGCAGAGAGGTTAAAACCTCATGAGCAAGCAATAGTGACAGTTGTGGTTCATGAAGAGCTATTGTATGTGCATTGTTCATGTTGCCTGATAGAGTTTAAGGCAGATCATATACATTGTTTCAACAACAGCCCTGTCAGGTAGATCATTAATATTTCCATGTTCAAAACAGAGACCCAGGCTGATAGATAGTGGCTTATGTTAAGGCCATCTCGAGAATTTTTGGTAGAAGTGAGATTTACACAGTGGACTTCTCATCTCTAAACTGGTATTTAAGCCAATTTAGACCAATTCTATGTAACAACATTTAGACATTTGTCAGAAATACACATGCCACATAAATTTCCAAATGGATTGGAATGTAAGACTTCAGTTTTCTACTTGAGAATGAAACACTTCAGCAAAAACATCTGGCCATGTTGGCCTTTGACGGGGAATGTAGCAGTTATGTTTATTTGGACAATCTCTGAAGCCATCTTTATATAATCACAGAAGTCTGAAAGCCATTTTGTCTTTGAGTTCTAATGTTAATTTGAAGGTAACTGTCCTTTCAAAGATTAATTCCACTCTAAGCAATAACCATTATTTACCAGAATTTGACGGTTTTATCACTCATCATTTTAACAAATTTCCATTGAAAATGCTAAGATGGTTTGTCATAAGGCACATAACTGCTTTAGCTCAAAAAATGACCAACACAAGTGCCTGTACTCAAACATTAAATTATACCGTAATTAATAAAGACAGTTAAACTGTCTACTAGCAACAGCAATTTAGGTAGCCACATTTCATTGGCTATAAATTGTAACTACATTAAAATTCCAGAAATATTAGCAATATGGATGACTTGATGGAAATAGGTGCTGATCACCAACACTCCTATTTTACAACAGAAGCTCAGGTCATGTTGGCCGCGAAACAGTGGGCGAAGATCAGGCCTGAGCACTTTTAATCTTGTGAAACAAGCAATTACAAATAGTTGCATCGATTTGTTAAAAAGCTTTGGGTGACATAAATTGTTTCCTGTTTAGCTTCTGGCTGTGATACATAAATGTCACCAAGTCTAATATTAATTAGGGGCACGGACAACAAGGGGCAGTTGATGTGGCTTACGGTCACCACTGCGTCAATCCTTTTGTGCGCCTTAGGAATGGCAGGCCGTTCTAGAGAAATCACCAGTTTCCCTGCCTCCTGAAAATACTGAATATATAGTCTCCCCTACTGCCTTTCTTTCTTGGATGCCAAGCACTCCCTTCTATAGTTCTGGATGGACATTATAGAAAGGTTCCCATCAAGAATAGGGTATATGCCTGTGATTCAAGGGGAACTGAAAGTTTGGGACTCGTTTTACTTTGCTGCCCCTTTTACCAAGAGGGTCATTTTAAATTTATTACTCCCTTGCTTAACAAATATCCTGGCTGCTCAGGTATGCCAAGATAAAAATACAAAGGTTGCAGCACATACTGTGAAGTTCTGTAGCTAGTAAAATTTGCCAGCTACTGTTGGGTTAAGATTTAAATATAAATACTGGGATTGTAAGTCTTTTTATACTTTTATTTATAATTTATTTATACATTTATGAAATTTTAAGTGGACATGATTTTAAGGTTTGGGGGTTATTAATATCTGTAGGGAATCTGTAAGGAATCTGAGACGTTTCTGGTGGTCTTTGGCTGTATAAGAATAAAGACTCAGATTGAGTACGCCTTAGGAAACACAAGAGAATTGATCAAGTCTTTCTTATTGGTCCTGCTGATTCTAAATCCTCATTTTTTTTTTGGACCACACAGCCATTTCCAATAATCCTTTAGACAAGTATATGGTTTTAAATTTCAACTCAATATGTTCACTTAGGTAAGTTTTTCTTTTTAAATATCAGTTCCAGAGGTGGGATCCAACCAGTTCTCACCACTTCTCTTGAAGTGGTTACTAATTTTTTCTGAGTGCGGAGAAGGGGTTACTAAAGCAACCTCCCTGCCCAATAGGGACTGGAGGTGCGTGTGTGTGGCGGCGCCACTGTTTGAATCCCACCACCATTGGAACCTGTTATTAAAATTTTTGGATCCCACCACTGGTCAGTTCTCATCCCTTCCAACGATACTATTACTTCCCATGAGGAAAATATGATAGCATTTCTTCAGAACAGTATACTAGGCATTATGGTTACCAGGGGAGATGGCATCCCTGTGGTGTGTTTCCCGCTCATTTATGTTGTGAGCTCCCTAGCCAATGCACAACATTTATGTAGGTTCTAGGTGGAGAAACTCACTATAGTGAGGGGTACAACACCATGAAGCTAGAGGAGGAGGAAGCAAAAAATCATCTCCCTATGGAAAGCACAAGGCCTGGGTGTAGGTAGATACACGTTATTAGCAGAGTTTAGCTGATACCAATAAAGACTCAGATACTAGTGAGTTGCTCAGAATAAAGATTTACTAGCAAAAAGGATAGAGTAACATGGAGATTAAACAATAAATACTGTACTGTTACATATTTACAGTTGTCTAAAAACAAGGCAAGGACTGAGAGAGAGGTAGTAGTAGAGAACAAAGAAAGCACGTTAACTTTATAGCTTCAGATATACGTGCTCACAAACATATAAACAGTGGCTATCAAACTGACCAATAGCTAATCAGTAGGTCAGCTCATTAGAATGTGATCTCAACATCCTGTTTACACACAGATAGTTAACACTT
This sequence comes from Sphaerodactylus townsendi, assembly GCF_021028975.2. Classification (NCBI taxonomy): domain Eukaryota; kingdom Metazoa; phylum Chordata; class Lepidosauria; order Squamata; family Sphaerodactylidae; genus Sphaerodactylus; species Sphaerodactylus townsendi. The sequence goes on along the minus strand of NC_059427.1, from coordinate 35,449,248 downwards.
TCATGGTTGTTTGTTACAAATACATGCAAACAGCAACACTCGGCCAGCTAATACCTGACAAATTGGCAAAATCCTGCAAAGTCTTTTCTCAGTGTTCCACCTGCAAATTAGCAAAATCCTGCAAAGTCTTTTCTCAGTGTTCCACCTTCAAGAGAGAAGGACTGCATTCAGATATCATGAACAAGCTGTGATTTCTTCATTATGAGAAAAAGCTGTGAAGACCTTGGATTTGTGTTCTCTCCTTATACCTCCTCTTCTGTGTAGCTGGGATATTGGTGCAATGATCACTTGCAGTCTTCAGCTGTATCGAACAAACCCCAGTTTGTTTTCTGCTGCAATTCAGATGACACAACAAACAGCAATTTGTCCCAGACCAGAAAGTCTTTAATTTCTGAACTGTGTGCAATGGATGGACAGACATGTGACCCCTTATCTGCTTTCATGGTCCAAGTAGCAGAAAATTTGACCTTCATCTGCATTACATATGAGTGGCGTGGAATCCATTGTAGTATCTGCATATGTATCCTGTTCCTGCTGAATGCATAGATTACCTTTTGCGCTACCCTGTTTCCCCTAATATAAGACATCCCCGAAAAATAAGACATAGTAGAGGTTTTGCTGAAGTGCGAAATGTAAGGCATCCCCCGAAAGTAAGACATAGCAAAGTTTTTGTTTGGAAGCATGCCCGACGAACAGAACACAGAAAAATAAGACATCCCCTGAAAATAAGACATAGCGCATCTTTGGGAGCAAAAATTAATATAAGACACTGTCTTATATTCGGGGAAACATGGTAGCAGTGACAAGAAATGCCTGGACAGTCACATGGACAGTATAGTTCATCTTCTGGAACAATATTTAATACATATTTGTAGACCATGTACAAGTCCTCAGATGAACTAATCGTTGACTAGGGTGTTTACACATGAAATAATGCTGTAGAAAATCTAAATAATAATGTTGTGCAGAGTGTTTGCGTTAGTGCTGTATTCATTTCATGCTTCTGTTGGATAAATTACAGTTCCTTCCCTGTAACACAGAATTCCACAAACACTTTTTTTTAAAAATCCCTCAACAAAATGCTGTTTATCAAAAAGCCCTTCAACTGCTCAAAACATTTCTACATGTGGAAATTAAGCACACATTATAGCCTGGTATGCATTTGATGGTTTCTATGTTAATATTTTTTTAAAACCTTTCTCCCAGTGGAGCCATGCAAGCTATTTACGTAACATAAATCAAACGTATTATATACTATTTTTTAGAGTGGTGGGCAACCTAGAAAAATACAGTAAGGTTCTTTTGAAAAAACTCGAGAAAATTTATTAAATATGATTTCACTGTAATAGAATATTAATGGAACCCAATGCTCCTTTCCCATTAAGGTGATCTCTTTTTAATACGCACATGTTTTTTATTATTTTGCAGTCATGCAAAAATTCCACATTCAGAGAGTTTCCATCTACTTAGGAATGTCTCTGGTGAAGGGAGAGTTAGAAATATTGAGCTAGAGGACAAATAGTGGCAACAATTACTACCGGATAAGAGGCGGCACAGCATAGACAAAACAAAGCAACAAAAATTGCCCATGATATAATAAAAGATTAAAGGTCATCCAAAAGGAAAGCTACAGAAACAATAATATTTTGAAACCTCCTTTCTTACGCCAGTACGTGCCTAGATGAAAATGTTTGATTTGCAACCTAAAAGATTAATTAATGACCTCTTCAATATTTAAAGCTATTTTGCTGACTAACAAAGACACATAAAGTACTGATTTGAGCCATCTAATTGTAAAACATTTCCCATCAAGTTTACCATTGTTGTAATTCCAAAGTTTGCAAACTTCGCCTGACCAAAGTGCTCATTGTCAAAAAGAAACTGACTGAGCAATGAGGAAAAAAAGCCAAATCTGGTTTCTTTAAGAAGATTAAACTGGTGGCAGGGCAAATGGTAGCTAAAAAGTCTCCTTCATTTCTTAGCCAAAAGTTAGATGTCCTTAAATGGATTCCTACTGAAGACAAGGAGTTGGTTTATCTGTGTTTTGATGTGGGTTTGGCAGGATGGCCCTTAGCATTTTCATCAGCAAAGCTGTAAGGCTAAACCATAGTCCTTAACTCTACTCAGTCTCACTCTTCTTTCTGTTCAGGTCTCTTCTCCCTTCTCTTCCTCTCATCTGAAAGCTCAGCTGTATATGTCTAGTAACCCTTATTGAGTATGGTACATGTAAAGGACATAGAGTTGGAGAGGGTTCAACACTTTCTGTGCAGTTCTAGAGAAACATGCTTGTAGTATGAACATCCACTACCACCCTTGAAGTAGTCTACCTCTGTCTATGTCCTAAGCTGGAGCCAAGACGATATGATTTGGCTAAGGGACTAGGACTGTGGTGTGTGTATGTGTGTGTGCCATATTTTGTCAAATATATACGAAATATAAACTTGTCACCATAAGTCTATCAGGCTGGTACTTCATTGGGTGTGGGTAAGATTTTAAAGTGATACTGAGATATTTAATATCAAAAGGGGCTCTCAGTCCTTATAACTGTATGATCCGTTGCTAGAAGAATGTATGCCATCCAAATATATCTTAGGAAATAGCTCTGCATTGATCTGTAAAAAGGTAACACTATCATAATCCAGTGTAGGAAAATGCCCTTTGCTGGGCACTGCCACAAAATGCATGGCCAAGCAAAGATAACTTTAATGTACCGTCGAAGGCTTTCACGGCCGGAATCACTTGGGTGCTGTGTGGTTTCCAGGCTGTATGGCCGTGTTGTAGCAGCATTTTCTCCTGACGTTTCGCCTGCATCTGTGCCTGGCATCTTCAGAGGATCTGATAGTAGTAAAGCAAGTGGAGTATATATATACCTGTGGAATGTCCAGGGTGGGAGAAAGAACCATTTGAATTGGTTAAAAGTGCTAAGGGTGCAATTAGATAACTAACTTCCATTAAAAGGAAACCCTTAAAGATAGCTAGATGTATAGATGGTTGGATGAAGTCAGTAAAGAAATAGCAGTATTAGTATAAAGATCTACCATTCCGTTCCATCTTCCCAACAGGTCAAGGTGCTTACTGGAGTGATGCAGCATCTGCTTTGCATGTATAAGTTCTTGGGTGGAGTCCCTGCCATTTTTAGTTAAGACAATTTCACAAATCAGGACTGAAAAAGGACCAGAAGCAAAAACACTGGACTAGATGCACTAAAAGCCTGATGTGCTGCGGTAATTATATTTCATAAGAGGTTGACTGGCTTTTTCTAATGACAGCATAAACAACCCCGGCAGAAACAGACTGAATTTCACCAGAACCTAGCTTGAGTTTATGGTGCCAGGAATGATCGTTACTAGGGCTGAATCCAACAGAAAAGGGGAAATGGAAAAGCAAAACAGAGATCCCATAGGACCAGAAATTTTGAACATTCAGATTACAGTCTGCATCATCTAGTGAAGACTGGGTTTAAAAAAGACAAAGAAACTTAGAGGACAAATAGTGGCATGATTACCAACAGGCTTTTCCTCTCAAACATTCGTTGCTAGGAGTCAAGGTACAGCATAATTAGCCACTGCCTCTATGCTTACCACAGCCTGAAAGCCTCATGTATAAGCAAAAATTTCTCTTCTCAAGCGCACAGCCAAGTTGAAGGGGAGAGAAGTAGCGTGGCCGAGCCTCTATGTCCCCGGATCTTTTGACCAATCTGCATTTGCCTGCTTTCCAAGGAATACAAATGAAATATTCGTAGTCTCCCCTAAAAGTATATTGCCTGTCATGGGGGCAGGGAGAATCTAGCTCTGTTTCCCCACATCTGTATTACTTACTGGGATAGAGTATATCAAATAAGATGTTTGCCCTTATGTAAGCAAGTGCAACATCAGAGGAGAGAACAGAAAAACATACAACCAGGAGTCCACTTCTTATATAACCTCCAGAAGCCCTCCCCAACCCAATGGGCATAGAGAAATGGGTTGGCTCAAATCCTGTACTGAACTATGACTGGCTGGGTCACCACCTTCCTGTCTTATTCTTCAAGAGTGGGCACAATCAAAATTTCTGGGAGCATCCCTTCAACTACCCTATTGTGTTTCAAATGCAAATTTGGGTTTGGAGACCAGCATAGTAAAAAATTGAGGTTAGAGTGTGCCTTGGCTCCATTAACCTTTCGCTAAAGTTAAATTTCAGTTTTTAAGCCTATCTCCCTTGATTCTTTGGGACAATTATCAGTCTACATGATTGAAGGCCATCAAGATTAAGCTAGCGATCATGGGATTCTCATTCTGAGGTACGAGAAGGCAAAACAAATTTTTAAAACAAAGGGTGATGGATACTGAGTGGCTGGTAGACTTAGGGAAATCACCAAACTTTCCTGCTTTCTGAAACTTCCAGATAGCTAGTTTCCCCAGCTGCATATCTCTTCCATTTGGAGATGTTTAGTACTAGGAAAGCATTCTTCCTTGCTGGGTGTCAAGCACTTTCTCTCTGATTTTGGATGGGTAATCAACTGGCAGACAGGCTGAGTCTTTGTGATTTACAGGAGATTGAAAGTATGGAACGTGTTTTACTTTGTTGCTCTTTATATCTAGAGGTTCGTTTAAGATTATTCTTCCCTTTGTTTATTAGGTGTTCCAGTCGATCAGACTTAGTTTATGCTCATATGTTACTTATCAATGATAACCCACTGGTTTCAGCATGTACTGCGAAATTTTATATGGCAGTTTGTAAAATTCACCAATTGTTGCAGTTGAAACTTTTAGTTCTATATTATATAATTTTAATAACCCTATTTGTTATTTTCCTTAACTTGTATTTACCCTGAATTCCAAGCTAATATATGTGTTGGAGTTAATACATACATACATACATACATACATACATACATACATACATACATACATACATGCATTCATATCCCTGTTTTTTTCCTGTTTTGAATTTATGTGCTGTGATTTGTGCTCTGGTTTATTGTTTGATTGATTGATTGATTGATTGATTGATTGATTGATTGATTGATTGATAGTGAAATGATTACAAAGTGAATGGAAATACTGTGGACAGAAATGCTTCTGAGAATGATTCTTTGGTGGAAAAGTCCACTAACACTTCTGGTTGGAAGATGTCCCTGCTAGTTTCATTAACTACCAAGTCAGTCTCATTGTTGTTCTCCTACTTGTCTCTCCTTTCATAACTGTGAAATGCAAAAAAAAAGAACCCCCAAAGCAGCAAGATCTTGATGTTTCCAAATATTATTTTTGTAATAAGCTATATTAAAGATATTAAAAAGTCACAGGTTTATCTGGGTTTTGATTGTTTATTTATACATATAGGCTTGTGGGGCTAGGTTAGGGATACTATACCTTATTAAAAAAAGAAACAATTTTTATTACTTGAAGTAATGATTTTAGTAATTACAATGTTCAGTTCTATGTTTAGTAGCCTTTTCTCCACATATTTTCGAAGTACATGTGAGTATCATTTTATAATGTTTGGCAACCCTCCAAATGTAAACGCAACCAATACCACATATTTAAGGCTATTTTGTAAACTTTGATGTTCGGCTGTCACGATGAAACCATCCCTCTGGCAATTAACTTTTGCTAGAGCATGGCTCCAACGTTTTTAGAGCGAGGGTTTGAACGGCTAAATGCAGAACAAAAACATAGGATAAGAGTCAGGTGATAGGCCGCTTACTGCAAAGTTCATTTCCCCTCCAAAGTCCTTCTTTAATTATGAAAACTGCAGAATCCATTTCCTTTGGTGTGCAAAAAGGTGTGTAATTAAACCATCAGTATAATACCTTTCTACATGTAAAACCTGCACTTATGAACTTTAACTGCTGAATAAAAACTCCTATTACATGACCATTAAGTATTATGAATAAAGCGAGTCATTGTAGTACTTGATTAATTTTTATGCACTGAGCTTTGTATTCAGCAGAAATTTGATTTCCATTGGCATCTATACCCCAGAGGCTTGTGGGTCTTTGTGGTTCATCCTCCCTGCCCTTCCTCCTCCTATTCTTAACTTGCACTACAATCCTAAATGGAATTACATCCTTCTAAACCTATTGACTTCAACTGATGTAGAAGAATGCAACTCTGCGTTGGATTGCCAGTTGTTGGCACTTGGTTTTTCTCCTTTGCTTCCAAAGAAGAACATAAGTGCATCTCACTGACAGTAAATGTGGGTGTCATTTTATAATTCTGGCAGTCTTCCAAATATAAATGCAACCAAGTTGGGCTTGGGGCTTCCAAGGCAAAAGGAAGCAGAGAACAATTACACCCTATGCTAGATCGGTAAATGAAATATAATAGGAACGTTTTTGAAACCCGCCTCAGAAGGAATTCTCTTTCAGCATACAATTGCAATCTAAATTGTCCAAGTGACAGAATGCATAGCCTTTCCATTTATTTCCCTCTAGTATGTTCTAGATCAGGGGTAGGGAACCTGCGGCTCTCCAGATGTTCAGGAACTACAATTCCCATCAGCCCTACCAGCATGGCCAAGAGGCTGATGGGAATTGTAGTTCCTGAACATCTGGAGAGCCGCAGGTTCCCTACCCCTGTTCTAGATTTTGGGATAGGAGGCATATTCCTTGGACACAGAAGCCTGTCTCTCTTTTTATTTTACTGAATTTTTATACCACCTCTTTCTTTGATGGACTTGAGGTGGTTTCCAACAGGTCCAAATACAACTACATAGTCAGTAGGTCGCACAGCAATTGAAGACGTTTTCCAAATGTTTCAGCCAGAGACTCTTTTTAAAAGGGGATTCATTTAAAACGTTTTGAAGCTGGAAATAAAATGTTTTGAGGTAAAAACAATGTGGAACTCCATGGAGGCAGGGCATTTTATTTCCTGCCTCAAAACATTTCAAATGAATTGTGCAGAAAAGCCCATAATATACAATTTATGGAACTTGGAACTGAATCAAATTTTAGACTGATTATGATTGTAAATTATTGTTGGGGGTGGGTTGAAATTGAATTACGTTATTGTTGCTGAATTGTGACCCAATCTGAGCCCTGCTTTGGCAGGGAGAAAGGGGGATGGAAATATGATTAAACAAATAATCCTCTTTGTGTCTCTGCCTTTAGAGGTGAAGTGGGTGGTAAGAAGAAATAGGACAGCGATGGCGAACCTTTTCGAGACCGAGTGCCCAAATTGCAACCCAAAACCCACTTATTTATTGCAAAGTGCCAACACGGTAATTTAACCTGAATACCTGAAGGTTTTCGTTTAGAAAAAACGGTTCCGAGACGTGCGTTACTCAGAAGTAAGCTTGGTGGTAGTCAATGGCTTTGCTTTGAAGCAACCGTGCAACTCTTCCAATGGGTGAATCATGACCCTAGGAGGGTTTTCTCAGAAGCAAGCCCCATTGCCAGCAACCAAGTTTTCTCCCAGGTAAAGGATTGCACTTTAGTTCTTCGCATGAAAATCAGTGGGGTTTGACAGCGTTTAACAGGGTTGCCTACATTCTTCCCCAAAACTAGGTCTTTGGTTTAATTCTAATAATCAAGCCCAGTGGCCCAGGCCAGCCTAGATGTGTGTGTGGGGGCACTCTGCGCGTGCCCACAGAGAGGGCTCTGAGTGCCACCTCTGGCACCCGTGCCATAGGTTCGCCATCACTGAAATAGGACATGTTCAATGGGGGCACCTCACCTTTGGAATGTGATCCCTCCCTTGCTTGGCATCTGCATAGGTTTCTTTTTGAGACCAGACTTTAATCAAAGGTTTTAACTAAGGGATTTTATCTTTGAAATATCTTATTTCTTGCTTGTGGGCCAGCCTGAGGGTAACCTTATCTGCATCATTTTAGGCTGCTCAGTATTTATTTCATGCTGTAACAATCTGGCTTGTTCTAAAGATGCTGGCTTGTTTTTTAATGGCTGTGCTTTGCTATATTAGCTGCTTGTCTCTGGAGAGCCAGTGTATACAATTTCTTAACAAACAAACAAACAAATAAATAAGTAATAAAAGGCTGGTAATCACCTCAGAAGCGATGTAGTACAAGGACTTGGGTCCCTGCCTACGGCTGCTAGAATCTCTGGCCCCTTCCGCACGCGCAAAATAATGCGTTTTCAAACCACTTTCACAACTGTTTGCAAGTGGATTTTGCTATTCCTCACAGCTTCAAAGAGCATTGAAAGCAGTTTGAAAGTGTATTATTCTGCATGTGTGGAATGAGCCTCTGATTTGAGATAATTAAGGTCACACATTGGGAGAGAGACCATCATAACCATGGTGTCTCCATCACTCGGTTTGTTCATTGTCCTGTTTACTAATCCAAACCCCTTTTAAATATTTGCTGGGGCACACTATGACATAGGTGGTCCTGTTTATATCCTCTCTTTAGATCTTTTCCCCTTCCTCCTTTTTTTTTGCCTCTGAACCTATGGCCTCTGAACAAAGAAGCCAGTAAAAAGAGAGCTTCCCCCCAGTGACTTGTGTGTCCTACTGTTCTGCTCCTAGATAAATGTTTGGTTCCAACGTCCTGATGAAATTACCAATCAAGCTGCCTCTCAGCTTCTCCCCATCGTTATGTTTGTCTTAATCAGGTGGCCAGGGGAGCCATTTTTCATTTTCAGCAGGTGGTTGCACATTAGCACGGCTCCCATCCTTGGCAGGGGTGTCTGCATTTTGCTTCAACATCTGCTGCTCCTTCTCTCGCTAGCACACAAATCCAGGGCGCCTCCTCCTTCAATGGAAACGAGTCCCTGTTTGGAGGAGCTGAAACACATATGTCATGCTTGGCGGCAAACATTTGCACTGGAAAGTCAAGCGACAGTGGTAATTAATTCAATCCTCTTCTGCTCTCATCCCCAAACTATTACTTACGCGCTTTACTTACATTTGCCATAAAATGGCAGCAGAGCTGGACTTATGTCATGCCCTTTCACACTCCTCCATCCAAGGAGGAACATCTTGGGTGAGCCTCGTGAGTCTGGTGTTTATCACCGGAAGTCTACAGGGAGTTGTTCGCAGGCCATTCGCTTCAATAGACTTCGAAAAGTATAACTGTTTCAGGCTACGTGGTTCTGCATAGTTAAATAAGTGGCAATGTTCTAAACTCGCTCGGTGTAATGGTTAGTGTCAAACTAGAATCTGGGAGACCCAGGTGGGAATCCTCATTCTGTCTACTATGAATCATTGCTGGGCGACCTTGAGTCAAACACAGACTCTTAGCCTATTTCATATGGTTGTTATAAAGGTAAACTGGAGGAGAGAGAAAGATGCAAGCTACTTTGGGTTCACATTGGAGAGAAAGGTGGGGTCAAAATGAAGCAAACCAATAAACATTCCAAGTGGTACATTAGCACTGAGATTACCCCTGCACAGAAAAGCAGGGGAAGGCTGCAGTGTAATTGTAAGTCAACTTTTCCTGCATGGCCTTCCACCAGCCCAGAAGCCTGGTACATCTGGCATTTAGAATTGCCTTTCTGTTCTCCACATGTGCTTGCAAACAGCAGGAGGAGGCCTATACAGCACTTAATGTGCACTTTTGACCTTGATGCCCTTTTGCAAGGCTTGAATAGAAACATGGGAATGGGAACACATTGAATGGGAACACATTGAATGGGAACACATTGGGCTTTTCTGCACAATCCATTTAAAATGTTTTGAGGCAGGAAATAAAATGTTTCCTCCAAGGAGTTCCAAACTTAAAACGTTTTCAACGAATCTCCTTTAAAAACAGTTTTCTGGCCGAAACCTTTTGAAAGCATCTTCAGTTGTGTCTATTGACCACGTTTCCCTATCTTCTCTGCTTCCCCGAACTTTTCCTCAGTGCCATTTTCTGAACTCACTTGGGCCACTTTTACATGTGCAGAATAATGCACTTTCAATCCACTTTCAATGCACTTTGAAGCTGGATTTTACTGTGCAGAATAGCAAAATGTACTTTCAAACAATTGTGAAAGTGGATTGAATGCACATTATTCTGCATGAACGGAAGGAGCCTCAGTTTCCCCTTGCCTGTTTATTTGCAGTATTTCCCTCTTTGTTCTTTTAGTGGGGGTGGGGGGTGGGGGTGGGAATCATTGAAACATTGAGTGTGTGATTGTGTGAATCTTTCTCCTTTACATTTACCCCATCTCCCCAATTTAATTAGATTACACTACTTGTTGGACAACCCTGATCCTTCTCTCTGTATGATAGTGGCAGACTTTCTCCTGGAAATTACTAAACACCAGTAGATTTCCTTCGACCTAACACTTATTTCCTGTATTGTATATGCTTTTTAAATCCATTTTTTATTATTGTTGTACTGTTGCCTATGCCAATAAAGGCTTGCTTCCAGAGTGTGTGAGGGGTAGAGAATGCAGCACAAGGCTATGAAGCATTGAAGCATCGATTCAACACAGAACTCAAAAAATGGGAGGGGGGATCACCTACTGGTGGCCAGGAATCATTTTGAGGGGGTGAGTGTGAATAAAGAGATGGGGACTGAAAACATTTTACAAACGTTTTAGGAGATTTGTGTGGAAAGGACCCTTGAATGGAGGGTCCGCCTCCTCTTGGTACCCAATCAGTGCTCCAGTTTGCAGCCTCACTCCTTTTCAACTGACCCTTTCTGCTGCCACCCTTTCCAGTGGGCCTATTCTGGATTGTCTGTGGTTTGGGAAATCCATGTTGTCTAATGCAATGCACAAGTCATAATTTCCCCATTGTGACATGCTTCCTATTATAACAAGGTTACTGTTTCACATGCACATGCCTAGAAGCTATAATTTAAATTGTGTACTCAGTCTAGCCCAGGGGTCGGCAACCTTTACCACCCAAAGAGCCATTTGGACCCATTTTCCACGGAAAAGAAAACACTTGGAGCCGCAAATACTTTTTGACATCTAAAATGAAGATAACACTGTATATATTCTCATGCAGGGAGAAGTTCCCTTCTTTGGGTCCCATTTTTACCCATCAAAGCCTGTTGTTTTGTACATGATTCAAATGACCAGCAATAGAAGCCCCATTTCACACATTTATCTTTTCTTGTGTTGAAAGACACTGATTATGCCCCCCCAAAAAAGTACCCCCTCAAATTCCACTTGAATGGTGGATTGAAATCGGTGTCTTTATAATGGGGTTGTCAACTTCTGGGGTGTGTGTGTGAACTTCTCCCTCCCCCTGAGAAAATGTCTGCCACGGAGAATGGACTCAACAGTCATATTCCTCACTGAGCATGGCCCCCGCCCTGGTCCCAAAAGCCACAGCTTCTGAGAATCTTCTCCCAAATGTCCTGGGATTTGCCCACCGGGAGTTGGCAACCCACGACAACCACGGCTGATCCCGGCCTTCTTCCCTTCCATGATCTACAAGCTTACCCTCCACTGGCTTACTCTGAAGTAAACCTTCCAAGATCCACGTGCAAGGCTTTCCCCATGTGCTCCTGCCCTCCTTGGCAATGCAGAAGCAAACAATTCCCACCCACCCCCACTTTCCCATCAAACAGCCCCAATGCAGGGCTGCAGGTAATAACTCCTTTAAAACCTGACATCGTATTTCTCACCTGGACTCAGCCAGGCTGCCATCTGCCAGGGAAGCCCATGGAGCTCAGTGAAGCTGCTGGGGGTGTGCAACCCAAGCTGGTGCTGCTGGGGTCCCCCATGTGGTCCCATCCCCAAGAAGGACCCGGGGGAGGGGGAAATGAGGCCACCCAAAGCAGGATCTACCCCTGACACCCCATTCAAGGGGGGCAGACTGAAGTTAGGATTGTGCTGAAAATCTGCACTCCTGCAACTCCCGTTTCCCGCCCTTTGCTGCTCACCTGTTCAAGAGGATCCACCAGTGGTGCTCCGCCCCCACCCCATGCCATCATCACCGTCATCAGCCAATCAGGCAGCTGGGACAGGGAAGCCGGAAGTGGCTTGGGATAGCTGTCTCAGGCTGTGCCTCTCTAAGAACGGGGACTCTTTCCCATTAACCCCTAGGGCGACTCTCCGAAGGAGGGTGAGAGGACCCAAGCCACACAGAGCCACAGTGCAAGGATGAAAGAGCTGCATGCAGCTCCGGAGCCGTGGGTTGCAGACCCCTGGTCTAGCCAATCTCATCAGATCTCAGAAGCAAAGCGGGGTTGACCCTGGTTAGTTTTTGGATAGAAGACCACCAAGGAAGTCCAAGGTTGCTACCCAGAGGTGGTCAGTTGCAAACCACCTCTGAATGTCTCTTACCTTAAAAGCCCTACACTGTTGCCATAGGACAGCTATGAATTGATGGCCAAAACAAAACAATGTTGCAGTGCAGGCACAAAGATTGGGGAAGTGGTGTGGGTGATCCTGTGCTTGACTATTAGGTCAATTTAAAGACCTGACCATGGCCAAATTCCCACTGAAAATTTAATCTAGATATAAACAAGTTTCAAAAGAATTGGCACCTTTTCATCCAGGTTCTAACATCCTCACTGCAGCATGTTTCTAGTGAAGACATCTAGGCCTGCCTCTTGGGGGGGTGGGGGTGCCTGCTGTCAAGGGTGCAATTGTTAAGATAGCAGCACCAAAATTTCAGCGTATCTTTAGGAGACCCTCCTGATAATACCACCCAGGTTTGGTGAAGTTTGGTTCATGGGGGCCAAAGTTATGGACCCTCAAATGTGTAGCCCCCATCTCCTATTAGAACCCATTGGAAACAATAGGGGATGGGGGCACCCCCTTTTGGAGTCCATAGCTTTGGACCCCTAGACCAAACTTTACAAAACCTGGGTGGTATCAGTAGGAGAATCTCCTGATGACACCACCCAGGCTTGGTAAAGTTTGGTTCATGGGGGCCAAAGTTATGGACCCTCAAATGTGTAGCCCACATCTCCTATTAGCTCCTATTTGAGTGTTTTTTCAAAAAGGTGCGTATACAAGCAGGTCCAGGAAAATCCCGTGATAAGGGTGGGGGGAGAGTCAGACATGGGACTGATCTGTGTTTCGCAGTTCGGAAGTGGGGAGATCGAGAGGGAACCTGGATATTTTGGATTAATCGCCAGTGGGAAATTGCCCCATGACTCCGGGGAATACATTCCTTCTTTGTGCGACTAGCAGGTTTGGTATGTTGTGTCCACAAGTGACCCGGAAGTGATAAATGTGACAATTTAGCATTGCATAACAATGTGAAAACAAGCTTTTAGCATAAGCAACTACTATGCTGGTGCAAAACTGTTCAATGCAGCATTTGAATGACATCACTGGAGGGATCTGTGTAAGTGAGGCGTTTGATGGCTGTAAATTGAACTGGCAATCACATTCATGTCTATGTTCTCTGTGTCCCTACTTGACAGTCAAACTCCATCCTCCACTGTGAAATCAACGTGTCTTTCAAGGAGGGCACGGTGATGCATTGGCTCAGGTCTGAAGTCATTTAAATAAATAGTCTGCTTAAAAAAAACTTAGCATGTGATACTGATTCCCCCCCCCCCCCCCCCCGCTCAGGGTCAGTGGTTTCATATTTCATGCAAAGCTCCTGAGAATCCTTCTGAGAAGGAACAGAACCTTTGTCTGCAAAAGGCAGATGGTGCCTTGTGTAACTGAGATAATTCCCATTCTCCTCTGGCCTGCCTTCACTGTGCACCTTTGGAGAGAGATGAGAGAGAGATTTCTTTCTCTCCCATGGAAGCATGTTCAACACTGCAGAATGGGGACTCAAAGGCCCTAACTGGGGTGACGATTTTGGCAGTGCTTTCCCAGGCAATCGACTGGATTAATCATAGGACATATATGTTCAATCTTAGCATATTTCAGCTTAGAAAGCTGACGGAACAAATGGCAAAGTAAGACCATCCTTCTATTTGGTTGCTCTCTGGTAAATCACAACTGTCTGGGGTTTGGGCTACTGTGTTCACAGAACGCAGCCGAGTTGAATATTTGTCCAGCCGAGTTGAATATTTACTGTGTTTATTTCTGCTGCTGTTCGGATGATGCTTCTTGAAGGGTGAGATGGGCTGGCATAAGCCTTACCTGACTGAGGGTGTTATTTGCACTACAAGACCCCATTAACCTCTCCTGCCATCCCATGCCTACCAAACTTGTACTGTGTGCCTCTAGAGATGGCACTGAAGTTTTGAATTCTGAATGGGGAGGGAGTTCTTCCTGAAAAGCCGGACCAGCTATGAAATGTGCCTGATACCCAGCCGAACTTCAGACTGGCTCAAAATTACTTTGGTTTGATGCTGCTATTCCCTGGCTCTTCCTGCTGTTGCATTCCTTTCTCCTCCACAAAGTACATTTTGGGGCTTATGGGGCTGGGAGAACTGGAGGCTTACATGGATAAGCAAATGCAGTATAAATTCTCCAGACCCCCCAAACCACAGATTGTACCTTAGTAATGCTTTTGTGGGGAAGGGATGTGCCGTAGTATGCATCCCAATTTCACCCCATCTGGGAAGCTAAGCAGGGTTGACGTGTGGATGGGGGACCACCAAAGGAAGACTCTGCAGAGGAAGTTGGCTGCTACTTGACAGCACTTTGTTACATACATAAGCCTTTTGTGAATAATGGCTTAGGGCAAGCCTTGCTGTTCATTAGTGGACAATTTATTCCTAATCCATGTCCTGGGTCATGGAAAAGGTTTGGGATTGTTGTGGTAGAGGTGTTTGGTTCCCTGCCTTCTCCTGATCTTGCTGAAAGGAGGGATCAGCTATCCAATAACTTTGTGGCAGCGTGGAGCTGCTTCTCTACTAGGTGCCTCTTCAACTCAGTCCCCTGCTTTTCCTCTTTTTCCTTCCTCTGTCATTTAACTTGATCTTGCATCTTCTTGCTTCTCCAGAGGCAAGGTTTCATCATCATCATTCCTGGCTTGTTGAACTCTGGCACTTTGCAAAGTACAATAAGATGGCTCTACATCCTGAAGAGCAACGTTGTGCTTTGTTTATTTAGATATGTCAATCTATCCCCCACCCCACCCCCCACCAGAGATTCCAAACATTTCCCCCCCAAAAGGCAAATATCTATAAGGAAGGAATATCGTGTGATTCGATCTTCTGAGGGTTCTACAAATCAGCAATTGGCTATTAGCTGTGAGGCTTTTATGAACTTTTTAAAGATAAAGTCGTTAAAACTGAATCCATCAAAGACAGAGATCCTTTGGCTTGGCCATGAGGGGGCTGCTGGGAATTTTCAGTCACCAGAGTGGGAGGGGGTCTCATTGGCACTGACCTCCTCCGTCCGCAGCCTGGGGGTCCACCTGGATTTGTCTCTTTCAATGGAGACCCAGGTGGCCCACGTAACCCGGGTTGCATTTTTCCATCTTCGTCAGGCCCAGCGGTTAGCCCCCTTCCTCTCCCAAGCTGACCTCGCCACTGTGATTCATGCAATGGTCACCTCCAGGTTAGACAATTGTAACTTGCTCTATGCGGGCCTTCCCTTGTGTCTGATTCTGAGATTAAAGCTGGTCCAGCATGCAGCGGCTCGTTTACTCACAGGGGGTGCCTTCCATGATCATATGCAGCCTGTGCTATGCCACCTGCATTGGCTGCCAGTTGAGTTCCGAATCATCTTCAAGGTGTGGGTGCTGACCTTTAAGGCCTTACGCAGCCTGGGGCCCTCGTACCTTCGGGACTGCATTACCCCATACGTCCCTACTCGGCCTCTGCATTCGGCGGAGGCCAACTTGCTGGTGGTCCCCGGTCCCTCAATGACACGGCTGGCCTCCACATGGGGCAGGGATTTCACAGCTCTGGCCCCGGCCTGGTGGAACACTCTTCCTCCAGCTGTCCGGGCCCTGCAGGACCTTGGAGAGTTCCGCAGGGCCTGTAAGACTGAGTTGTTCCACTGGGCCTTTGGAGAGACCAGCCACTGAGTGCAGTGCCCTCTCCTGTTTTATTATCAGGGGTCCCCTGATGGAACCCATCGTTCTTCCCTCTCTGGGAGGGTTTTAAATTTAAATTCAGATATTTGCTGGATGCCGTTTTGTTGTATTAACTTGTTTTAATGGAGTTTTAGCCTATTGCAAATGGAGTTGTGTATTTATTCTCTGTAAATTATTTAATTTTATTAGCCATTTCCTTCACCTGTTGGGGTTGGGTTTGATTATTTTTGTGGGGAAGTTTATGTTGTACACCGCCCTGAGCCCTCTTGGGATAGGGCGGTATATAAGCCTAAATTATATAGGCTAAATTATATAGGGAGCAGCAGTGGCGCAGGAGGTTAAGAGCAGGTGCACTCTGATCACGAGGAACCGTGTTTGATTCCCAGCTCTGCGGCCTGAGCTGTGGAGGCTTATCTGGGGAATTCAGATTAGCCTGTGTACTCCCAACACACACCAGCTGGGTGACCTTGAACTAGTCACAGCTTTTCGAAGCTCTCTCAGCCCCACCCACCTCACAGGGTGTTTGTTGTGAGGGGGGAGGGGCAAGGAGATTGTAAGCCCCTTTGAGTCTCCTATAGGAGAGAAAGGGGAGATATAAATCCAAACTCTTCTTCTTAATAAACAAACAAACAAACAAATAATAAAAGGGGTACAGGAGGAAATGAAGTGATCCACTTAAGTCCTTCTGAGTTCCCCACTTGTTCATAATATGAGAGGTCCTCTCATAATTTCCCACCAAATTTCCATTATTACCAGTGTAGATTTCCAAGGAAACTAACAATCTCCTTCTTTTCTCCAAATAATCCATTTTTCCCTTCAGGCTCTTACTTCTTTTTACTTTCACAAATACAGGCACTGTGTTCTAATTAAGACTATATTTTTGACATATACTTTCAACTCCCTGTAAGCTTCTGTATGACCCCAGCTGAACTACAAAGAATTCTTGGAGCATATTTCTGTGAAAGGCAGGTAAGACCTGTGACCTATAAGCATGGGCAACAAGTCAGGGAGAACAGAACAATTCTCATTTTAATTAGTCTGCCATTACCATAGTGAACTCTCAGGTCCCTGTCCTTAGAGCAGCAGATACAGAAAGGTAGTCTGACATATGACAGTTGTTTTTTTTTTGCTGAATTACTGTAAGTGGTGAAGAACATGAGAGTTTGAAAGGTTATGATAAATTCCAAAGGCAAAATAAAGGGGCAGCCAGAAGAATGTGGCTGCCCCTCCCGTGGGTGGGGAGGGGGATAGAAGGGGATAAATCGCCTTGGGTATTTGTATAAGCTGTTATACTGAGAATTTTAAACTGGTTTTATTGATTTTATTGGAATTATTGGAATCTGATGTACATCGCCCTGAGCCCTCTGGGGGAGGGCGGTATAAAAGCATAATAAATAAATGAATGAATGAATGAATGAATGAATGAATGAATGAATGAATGAATGAATGAATGAATGAATGAATGAATGAATGAATGAATGAACGAACAAGATAGAAGAAACCGATTGGAGACGCTATCTGCTTCCAAATGGACCACTTTATGCCACCAACCCACCCTTAAGAAAGTGGCTGAAAAAAATTGGTTGCTCAGTAGGGTGTGAGAAATGGAGCCAAAAGTAGACAAAGGTCCTCAGTTACATACAAAAAGAGGAATCTCCTTTGGAAATTTTTAACGAGCTGGCTCTGCTTAAACCCGAGGGAAAATATAATGGGTAAAAACTATGAGGCACAGGAGAACAAACAAATAACAATGCCTGGATTGGTAGTAGGGATTTAGTTCAGTCATGATTGTCTTTCCCATGTTACACCTTGCCTGGACACTAAAAGGGATATATCATTCCTTTTCAAAAGAGATTTTGTGAACTGGATAACTGGCAAGTTACGTCAGGCACAGTAGTCCCTTGGGGAATATAGGGCAAATCCCAACTTTCTGGAGCTTGTAAAATTGAAATCCAAGGTGGCCAAGGGGTCTTTTAAGGTTTAAAGAAACCACAACTGAAATTCATGTTTCTAATTTGCTCTTGCTACAAAGCTGGAAGGCATATTCAGTAATATTATTTCATGTCCTCTTCAACCTATGCTTTATGTAACTAATGCTACCCTATTCCCTCTTGATATGTGTGCATCATTCTGAGTGGGCACTGTTTCACCCTAACAGATGGGCCTGAGCATATGTATGCCAGGAATCTGTTCCATGCATCAAGTTTATTAGAAGACAGCTTGTCATGCAGGAATGTTGAAAAGGCCTTTCCATATAGAGCAACCACACAAGATGAGGAGAGGAGAGTCATGGAAATTCACAGTGGGGGAGAAAAACACAGTCATCTTCAATATATACAGTACTTAAAATTTATCCAGTCCCAGTCTGTTAAGACAAAGCCAATCCTAGCTGGACTGAGCAATTCTAAGCATGTCTTCTTAGAATGGCTCTTGTGGGTTTTCTGGGATGTGTGGCTGTTAGTTTTTGCTCCTCAGATGCTGGCGAAACATTAGGAGCAAAAACTACCAGACCATGGCCACACATCTTGGAAAACCCACAACAGCCTGTTGATGCAAGCTGTGAAAGCCTTCTTCTCCGAATCCTAATTGGATCTGTTCAAGGACACTTCCAAAAAATAGTGCTTACGTCTATTGACTTCAGTAGACTTTGAAGGGTATAACTCTGCTTATGTCTCTTACATTAAGCTGGAGCAGATCTACATTTTCCAATGGGATGCCACCGAAACCGTCTCTTCTGCTCATAATTATCTCCCTTCTCACTGCAATGTTTGGATGTGCATGAGGACCATCTCGGGAATCTTCACACCCTTAATCCACACTCTGTTTTGTTGGAGGAATGACATTCAAAATTGCTGTGTTGTATGTGTGCGTGTAAAGTGCCATCAAGTAAAAAAACAATTCATGGCAACCCTAGAGGGTTTTTAAAGCAAGAGATGTTCAGAGGTGGTTTGCTATTGCCTGCCTCTGCAATGGGGACCAAAAGGAGCTTATATAATTTCCCTCTATTTTTATCTGCACAACAATGATATGAGGTTAGGTAGGTTGAGAATATGTAGCCCAGTTGGCATCCAGGACATGGTGGTGACTTGAACCTGGATATCCCAGACCCTAATCTGAAACTGTAACCACTGCACCACACAGTTTTTAGCTGTTGAACAATTGCAAAACTGTTGCTGTTGAACAATTGCAAACAACTGGGCCTGTGTGAGTCATGCAAATTGCATGATAACAAGTTGCCTGATAGTTGGTGACCTTGGCCCTATTGAGTTGTCTCTCAAGGCCAAAGCATCCCTGTAAAGGACCCTATCCCTTTGCCGTTTATTGTTAGAAACCAAAGCTTGAAGGCTGGAAATACTGTGTAGCTGCCAAGCAAAGTCATTTGAAGGCATTTTGTTTCTTAAAGATACAGGCATTGCTTTTATCATTTTGGTGAGGGGATTAACCTCCAATGCTTTTGGGTGGTTTTTTTTAGATTTCAGGTTTTTTTCCTGCCAACTTGGGACATTTTTCAGTATGTAGAAACAGCTGTCTTATCTGTTCATGGCTCTCATCTCTGGATTTGGCCATGTTGAGAATTAGATATATTCTTAAACACAAACAAGGTGACATAGAATAGGAAGTCTATCACAGAGAATACATTTAAAACACCAATGTTAACCTAAAACTCAATAAATTAGTAATAGAAACCAGTGACAGTTAAAATCCCACAAAGTAAACCAAAATCCCACCAGCTTGCATTTAACATTTTAAAAATAGTAACAAGGATTAAACCACACACCAATGAAACAAAAGCTGAACAAATCACAAGGTGAAACCTGGCATGTGGATAGGCCAAATTATAGCCAAACTTCACAAGGTCAGCAATGAAGGGACCAACTTGAGTTGGCAGGAAGATGTTCCAGAGATTACGGGGATCACATCAGAGAAAGCTCTTTTTGTGCCCATTTCCACGTCACAAGGAGTGGGTAGACTGAGAACGCCCATCGCTAAAGAACTCAAGCCACGCACGTATTCATATCATAGTAGAGTAATTATGGTAGTACCCATATAGAAAATTTAATGTGACTTTGTTATTGCAAATATTTTGCATCTTTAAGTTTGTTTTTAAAGGCATATTCATAGATTCCTTTTAAAAAAAATTAAAATATTCAACCCAAGGTGCCTTTTATTTGGATGGCATCTGCAATTCTTTGCGCAAAAGTTCTCATGGCTGTAGCTTGATATGGCCACCTACTGAAATAAAACCCATAGCTTGGCTAACCTTTGCTCAGGGTTGCATAGTCATGACAATATTCATGTCTTCTAATTATGACACAGCTTCCTTAATATTGCCTAAGTGTTGGGAGAAACAGTATATTGATATTCTCTAATGAGCATAAATCTCTTTATAAATTGTTTCCTTTTTATTGACTCTAAAGCAAATGTAACCATGACTGCTATATGGTAATACATTTTTATACCTGCTAATGGTTTGATGGGCTCATATATCCAGCATCGGCAAGAATTATCATTACACTGTAAAGGGTAGAAAATACGTTTTTATCACTTGAAAATGGAATCCCTTCTTGAAAAGTAAAACCATAGGTAGATCATTGATTTTAAAAGGTCAGGGTTAAAAAGCTTGTTAACGACTGTTTTACTCAGCTGTTCAGAGCATTCAGCTAAGTGAGAACCCAGCAGCATGGTATTATTGCTAGTTATAGAAGGAAAAGGCTGTGATCAGATAGCCGGGAATTTTTGTTCCAAATAATGTGTCTGTAAAGTGATGTCAAGTCACAGACGATTTATGACAAGCCCACAGAGTTTTCAAAGTATGTGATTAAGCAGATGGTTTCCCATTGCCTTCCTCTGCAAAGTCTTCCTTGGTGGACTCCCATCCAAATACTGACCCTGATTAGCTGGAGCTGGTGCAGTCCTGCATTGGTATGGGTGCCCACTTCACTGCTGCAAGGGGCAAATGTGCTGGTTTGTGTGACTTACCCCACAATCAGGGACTATGGGGCTCCACAAAGCCCAACCCAGAAGCAGCTGCTCTTGCCTAGGCATGCCAGCACAAAAACCTGCTGGCGTAGCTGGGGGCATGTTGGGAGTGGGCTAGGGGGTGGAGCCAGAGGCGTACTGAGGGGAAATGGCGCCTGCCTGGTGGCGGGGCTCCGCCCCCCCTACCGCTGCTCCCTCTTTGCTCCAGGAGCCTGCTGTCTCTTCTGCCCTCTCCTCCAGGGAGGCAGAAGAGACAGACGACTATTGGGGGTGGCTTAGGGGGTGTGTCACACCCCACCCCTGGGTGTGTGGCCACGCCTCCCCAAACCCACCCCCAGCCTCTCCGGGTGGCCCTCTGTTTGCTCCCAGCATCCAGGGAGCCGGCAACCAGCAGCCCCTGCTGCCCTCCCCTCTGGGGAGGCAGAAAAGACTGTTGTATATCGGCCTCCGGCACTTGCTTTTATAGCACTGAGACTGGGGGCGAGGCTTGGGGAGGTTGAGGCCATGCTTCCTGCTGCCTTGCCATCTTCTTCCTGGTCACGTGGGGGGCCGATTTTGTGCCCCCCCCACATGACCAGGTTAGTGGCGCCTGGGTGCAGAGGGTACCCCTCGTCCCTGGGTAGATATGCCACTGGGTGGAGCCGACCTTATTTGGCCTCCACTACCCATCCAGCCCCATGTTTTTTGTGGCATAGTGTGTTATCCCCTATGGGGGATTCTTGGAAAGTTCTTTTTTTGGGGGGAGGAGCTTCCTGTACTGCAGGAAAGCCCTTTGGAGAGGGAGGGGTGGCACTAGAATGCCCGCCAGCCAACTATGGATGGGGCAGTAAATTACTTACCTACATAATTAAATTACTTACCTGAGTGGTTAAGAGGTGACATGATAGCCATGTTTAGATATTTGAAGGGATGTCATGTTGGTGAGGGAGCAAGCTTGTTTTCTGCTGCTCCAGAGACTAGGATCAGGCATAATGAGTTCAAGGAGAGGGAAAAGAGATTCCACCTAACCATCCGGAAAAACTTCCTGACAGTAAGGGCTGTTCGACAGTGGAATTCACTACCTAGGAATGTAGTGGAGTCTCCTTCTTTGGAGGTTTTTAAACAGAGGATGGATGGCCATCTGCCAGGAGTGTTTTGATTGTGTGTTCCTACATCGCAGGGGGTTGGACTTTATGGCTCTTGGGGTCTCTTCCAACTCTGTAATTCTATGACAATTTCAACTACTAAGAAAATACTGCATTTATTGCCACAGTTCTCATCACCACTATCTCAGGATATGCTTTCGCTTGTATATGGCTATGATGGATCTCAGCAACACTGATGCACTTAACCTCATGCCTCCAAAGGCTAGCTATAAACTACAGAAGACTACAGTGAGCACAGTTAAATCTGCAGTTGCTTTCTCCCCTTGTGTGACTCTCCTCTGCTAAGAGATGAATTCACAGATATCTAATCAAGATCCAATCTTCTTTCTCTTATCAAATGTAAAAGCAAATACTGCAGTTACAAATTTTCAAGTGTGCCTTCTAGATAAATGTCAGTCTATTTTTAAATGCCAGATCAGTGCTCAAGCTTGTGCTGCAACGGTGTGTCTTTCTAAGCCTGCACAAGGCTCGCTTTTTTGCTTACATCATACTTTCAGTGCCTCATATATTCAGGGTTTTATATCATACTTTATACCATACATTCAGCCACTTTCCTTGAGTGTTACGGTAATCCTTTAGACTTTGAATTGGATTTGGGACTTGGTCTGAAAAGTTTTTAAGGGTTATTTTTTGGGATCGTCAATTCCACAACAGTGTTCTATCTGACTGACCCGCCCCCCCAACCCCAGCAAGGAGTAGCTGTTAACAATCATCTGTGGATACCTACAAACTTGAATTTATTTCAGTTTTCCTTGGGCAGTGGTTCTCAACCTGGGGGTCACGACCCCTTTGGGGGTCAAACAACCCTTTCACAGGGGTCACCTAAGACTCTTTGCATCAGTGTTCTCCATCTGTAATATGGATAAATGTTAGGGCTGGGGGTCACCACAACATGAGGAACTGTATTAAAGGGTCGTGGCATTAGGAAGGTTGAGAACCACTGTCCTTGGAGTTCTTGCCAACCCTGTTGTTATCTCCGGTGGTTTGGAGGAGCCCAGGGGACTGGATGCCTTCTTGGAAATCCCAGAAGCTCGCTCTATCCCACAGGGATGGCTGTTTCAATGAAGAACTGCACAACATCTGGCCCCTACCTGATGTGATTGGGCACCTCACGGAGAAAAAACACCTGGGCCTTTGCATGGACCACACCCTTTTCTTTGAGGTTGGAGTGGTATATCTTCGGGTAGTGGCTGTAGCTAGTGATGGGATTCAAATAATTTTACAACCGGTTCCGGTGGTGGGAATTCAAATAATTTAACAACTGATTGTTTAGAAGCACCATTTTAATAACCGGTTCTGACGAAGTGGTGTGAACCTGCTGAATCCCACCACTGGCTGTAGCACTTCTCATGCCTTGGTACACTGAATATAAATTGTCAACCAGCAAATCCAACTGTGTATCAACTTACAAGGATGCTTTTCCAATGTATGCTATGAACAGACTTTCAAGAAAAAATTGCCAGTTCCTTGAATTGTTTTTGGATACTGTTGGTGATTTGTGCTGCAATCAGTCTGTCTGGATGACTATGGTAATAGTGGCATTCACCCTGTTCCTCATACTCAGGCTATTTCACTTGAGCCATCGAGTATGCTTGATATACTTGAGAGACTGATTCTTGTTATTGGGGATGAGGGGCTTATCAGTATCATCTGGGCATCAATTGCTCCAGTTGCTGGAGTGGACAAGAATAGGATGTGGTTGTTAAACTGTTATCTATATCTATAAACGCGAAATTCCACTCACTGACTGACTCATCAACAGAACTCAAAAACCACCGAAGCCACACACATGAAATTTGGCACACCTGTTCCTGACGTACTCCAGGTGCTTACTAAGAAAGGATTTCCTAAATTATTGACTTTCACTCGATTTATTACCTATTTACTGTTTTCA
This sequence comes from Sphaerodactylus townsendi, assembly GCF_021028975.2. Classification (NCBI taxonomy): domain Eukaryota; kingdom Metazoa; phylum Chordata; class Lepidosauria; order Squamata; family Sphaerodactylidae; genus Sphaerodactylus; species Sphaerodactylus townsendi. The sequence continues at coordinate 35,425,450 of NC_059427.1, read as the reverse complement.
CTGCTCATCTCTGGCCATCTGCGCGAACGTTCTAAGGGCAAATTAACCCCTCAGTCCACAAACATGCTGCATGAACATTCTAAGGGTGACAGTTAAACATCACCAGCTTCATGTCCTTCACCGTGGTGCTCCAACTGCACTCTAACACCACCCTCCACAATGCATGTGAACCTATCTCTTCTGCTGAAACGGCTTCAGGCAGAAGAGGAATTAAACGCAGAAAGCGCTTTACACACTGCATTAGAAAAAGACAACTACAGGAAGCTGCTGCAACATATACGCAAACCAACCCCTCAGTCCACAGGCAGGCTGTGAGGAAATATGCTGCATGTCACCCCAACGTTCACAAACAGGCTGCAAAGAAGTATGCTGAATGTCACTCCGAGGTTAACAGAAAGGCTGTGAAAAAGTACTCCTCCACCCACCCTCATGTTAACAACACTACTACAACCAAATACTATCAAAATAGATTACAAACCATACTATCACCTTGGACTACGAAACTTTTGTTGAGTTTTGCATATGGACATCAGCTTGATTACTGTGGAGACAAGTTTATTGCTCTTGGCCTCCGATCACCCTGTGCTTGGTGTCGTGCTCTGAAGTGGCAGGATGAGTCCCCAGGAATGTGCTGCAGTGGTGGTACAGTCCAGCTCCCTGCCCCTCAACCCTATCCTGAACCTCTTCACAGCCTTCTCACTCATCAGCATCCAATGGCAGAACACTTCCTTTTTGCATCCCGAAAATACAATGGCTGCTTCCGAATGACATCTTTTGGAGCCCACCAGGTGAAAGAGAGCAAAACACATTGCATTAGAAAAAGACAACTACAGGAAGCTGCTGCAAAATATGGGAAAACAAACCCGTCATTCCACAGACAGGCTGTGAGGAAGTATGCTGCATATCACCCCAAAGTTCACAAACAGGCTGTAAAGAAGTATGCTGAATGTCACCCTGAAATTCATAGAGAGCCTGTGATGAAGTATGTGTAGCGAAGCATGGGTACCTTGCTAGTTAAATTGTATTGAATGCAGGTAAATTATAAATGGGGTGGGAAAGAAGGGCAGGATCTCTGGGGAGGCCCATCTCCCTCTCTTGTGATATGTAGGAACAAAATGCCAGTTCTGAGGCTCAAATTGATTTTTAAATTGAGTATGTTTTGGTAATATTACTGTTACCCCTCACTTCAACAGAACCTGCTCAGAGCACCAATGTCTGGGATAAGCCAGTGAATATCCAAAACTCTCATTAAAGACATGGTTGAAAAAATATTGAGGTTTTTTTTAATGAATAAGTCCACTCTGGAATTCCTTGGATGCCATGCAGGGCTGTGGGTGGCCTTGGGTGCCATGCAGGGCTGTGGGTGGGCTTGCAGCTTGGTAGAGATCATATAATAGCAATTACTATATTAACTGGAAGTCTACGTTCATGTCCAGTTTGCTGCAACATCCATGCGTGAAGAGAACACCTTTCCACTTATTGCACTGTCTGGGTGCCCATCTCCATGGGGAAGTACTAGATCACACATCAACCAGGTAAATATTTTTAGCTTATTTCTGTGGTCTACTGTGTGGGAGCCAAGAAATGCCTGAACTGGGACCAGTTGAGGCAATCAAACGAAAAGCCGAGAGTGTGCCAGACTAATGTTAATTCATTTCGACTATATTTTCAGAGGAATTATTTCACCAACTGATTTTTCGGCCTGAAAATGTAACTAAAGAACTATGAACATCTAGTGATTTATATTTAGTGTAAGAAAAGAAAACTGTACAGGTTTGAATGAGAAGAACTGACCACACTAAGAAGAAGATTTTGGAATTGTTAGGATACTATAGTAGTCTTTAGCTCAGTTCAGAGGACTATATTAGATAACCCTGATCATTTCTATAAGATTGCAATAATTGTTAATTTAATACAGTTCTGGCAGTATTAAATGTGGATTTTTAAATGAAAAAAGCTATCCAGGAAAAGCATCTCCGCTACAGTGACTGCTGCCCGCTTTTACCTCTTCATTGTGAAAATTTCTCTTCCCCTCTGACATCCTTTCTTGGAAAAAATAATTTTGTTTAAGACGGCAAAATCCCTACCTTCAGCTTTCCCAGTTTCCTAATTTTGATTCAGCACCATATCTTTGTTTAAAGGTTTATGTAGATAAACCTCAATTTTGCCAATCTCTATTATACATAAGTAGGAGGATCAACTTCTAATTTCTAATGTTAAATCCCATGCAAGATAACTATAATATCATTTGCGTATGGAGGTCATTGGAATTGTGCAAAAAGTATGATAAACAGAGAAATTTAAAATCTGAGGTTAACCAACAAAACAAAGCAAACTATATATTTACACACACACACACACACACACACACACACACACACACACACACACACACACACACACACTGACGATTCTTGTAAATATTTAAGTATATGTTCTCAAGTTGATTAAGAACATATACAGTCGTCCAACCATGTGATGAACTTTATATGAATGAGAGATGAGTCATTTTCTCCCTGAAAATGAATCTACAATGTCATTTTCCTCCCCAAAGTGCTCAGATATTATGGCAATGGGAGGCCCATATAACATAAGTACCCTAGAGACAGAGAGGAAAGTGTCATCGGCAGTTGTGTTTTTAGTACTTCTGTATCAGTTAAACATCTATAATATGCCCATCATTGTAATATAGTGTGCAAAAGCTATTAATGGACATAGCTAATGATGATCTGGGGATGGGGAGATCTCCATGATTCTGTTGTTACAAAGGGATCACTGTTCTGCCAGGTTTAGGTATAAGGAAATACAGAACTCGCACAACAATTGGGGATCAGCAGCATGATCCAACACCAGTGAAAGATAGATCAATATCTTTCCTGACACATTTGGGGTTTTTTCTAACAGGTGCAATGGGCAAGCATGCCACAGATTTAGCCAGTCTCTGAAATTAGGAAGCCTTGCAAGTAATAGGCACACTTTCTCTAAATTGCTCAGACATGCGCAGGATAATGGAGTGTCTTTGTTATCAGCAGAACTAGGGACTAAAAAAATGAGAACACCAGTGGCTGAAAATTGGCTTCTGTTCAAGTGAAAGCCCATTTTACTCTATGGTAGTGATGGTGGCAAAGCAAGTTTGGTTCTGTATTACTGTTGTGTCCACACAACATTGACCAGGCAGGTTATTCTGAATTACAAAAAGTCTAATGGCGTCTAGGTCTCCATGGGCAAAAAAAATTGTGAAAACTTGCTCTGATCAGCAGAGGCGTAGCTCCAAGGGGACAGGGTGGTGCATGACACACCGGGCATGCGCCCCTGTGGGGGCGTGGTGGGGATGTAGCAGGGGCGTGGCATGACAGGGTGTTCTGGGGCAGGACGGGGGTGGAGGATGCACCAGTACACTGGGCGCTTTCCCCCCTTGCTACGCCTCTGCTGATCAGCTAGATTGTGATGTGGCCAATTTGCTAAACAGTTTGCAAGGGGGAAAAATGGCTCACATCTGATGCAATCTGGATGCCATACTATCTCAGTGGTCCTGAGACTTCAATTAGCTAGGTTTCTATGGATTCTTATTCACCATAGATCAAAACATTAAAAGCTACAGCATTACATTCAAACAATCAACACAATGACAGATGAACTTCCAAAAGTCTTTTAAAATAATTAAACCTTCCATTTTCCCTGGTGGCCAAATTGGATGTTTTCTGCTTTTTACTCAGGAGTCCCATTCCAAACTAGTGAGGCTGCCATTGAAAAGTATAAGTTGAAACTGTAGAAACATGCCTTGGCAACCCTTACTGTGATGTGCGCAGTCCTCTTGAGGCCTTATAATGGGATAGGTTGTCCAGCAAGAATGTAGGTCCCAGGCCTTTAAGACAGGCTGACCAGATGTCCCGCTTTTGGCGGGACAGTCCTGCCTTCAAACAATTTGTCCCATATCCCGCGGGTTATTGAAATTGTCCCGATTTTTGGGAGGCTGCCGCACTGCCTTCTGGGGCACAAGGCAGTGCGGCAGCCTCCCAAGCGTGCGGCCGCAGGAGCGCACTGCCTTCTGGGGCTTGCCGTTTCCCGCCCTGTGACAGGGCGGGAACCGGCAAACAGAAACAGTCAGCAGCTGTATGGCACCTGCGTGTCACATCTTGCCGCGTCTGACATACCCTGTCCCAGTTCAGAAAGGTGACCATCTGGTCACCTTACTTTAAGAATTTTAAATTTTAAAATCAGTGCATTGAACTGAACTCAGAAACAATCTGCAGCCAATGTAGATGTTTAAAGAGGCCAATAAAAGTAACTCTCCAAGAATTCAGGTAGTTTTGGCCTGAGAAATTAGAGACATACTGCCTCTTGGAAAAGAAAGTACTGGTCAAACAGTCTAGGCTCAGCAGCAGCAGAGGAGCTGGTTTTTATACCCTGCCTTTCTCAACCACAAGGCAGCTTACAATAATCTTCCCTTCCCCCACCCCCACAACAGAAACCTTGTGAGGTAAGTGGGGCTGAGAGATTTCTGAGAGGACTGTGTCTAGACCAAGGTCCCCAGCAGATTTCATGTGACTGACTGGGGAATCAAACCCGGTCCTCCAGATTAGAGTTTGCTGCTCTTAACACTACAACCACACTATTTAGATATTTAGCTATTTAGATGAAGCAGACCAACAAACCGTTCATCACTGGTCTTAGATGATAGGGAGGGCGGAACAAAACAAATGATATTAATCCTGAATGGGTCCAAAATGCCCCCCCCCCACCTCCGTGAATGAAGGCAGTGGGACTCTTTCAGAGATAAAGCAATGGCTTCCTTCCTTGAGGAAATATGCAGAGAAACACCCTTCCCCTCTTCTGCACAGTTTGTCGACTCTTTGCTTTTAAATTCTTGTTGCCTCAGGCTGTTATATCAATCTATTTTTTCTCCCTGTGACTAGTTTACATCGCAGGTATAAAGAACAAAGACACGATTGGTGTGATCTGAGTTTAAAGCAGTAAGGCATGGATGTCACACTTCTAGTCACACGGTAGTTAACATTCAGCTGTTCTTCAAAATAAAAGGGATTTTAATCCATTTTAACACCGCGGAGCTCCCCCCGCCGCCACGGCTGTTCTTTTTCCGAGCAAAAGACAATTGAAACATGCAAATATTGATGATAGTTCTTGCTCTTGTGAATGTGTTCTGATACACACATGGTGTATGTAACCATCAGCTGCACATTTGGGGGGGGGACATAGCATTATGTAAACAAAGTGTCTCTGTGATCAAGCGGCAAGTTCAAAGTCACGGCTGGCATTTTTTGGACATAGCTTCTCCCATCAAAGCCGTTATGGCGAAGGCGACCTAGTGAGAATCATCCTAGTAATTACATTTTATATTAATAGTATTTGCTCTTCTATGTAGGTTTATCTCTGCTATGCATGGTGGTTACTTCAGATTATTCCACTTGCCTCCTGCTCCGTGGAAGGGGGTGGAGATAGGAAAGGGATTTTATCCGAGGGCAATTTGAGAGTAGCGCGCAAAGAAAATCTCAGAGATAAACCTGCCCGTGGCTCTTAACCATAACAGCTAACAGTGTTCTGAGACAATTTACCTCAGCAATAGTACCAGCGGCCGGGGCAAAGTGGAGAAGAGGTCTGCTCTGTTCATGCCCTGCTCATGGACTTCCCATGGTCTGATTCAGCAGGCCGCTTCTTATGTTGTGTCTTCCTTTTTAAAAAAGGGTGGAATCAAATCAAATATTTCTTTTTCAGCATTCCTCAAATTGTAACTTGGTGCCCTACAAGGTGTTGCATTTACCTTTTGTCTGTCTGTTATACTGGCTTCCTTATGGGTCACTCTCTTGTCATTGTGGGCCCATGCAGCTGCAGCTTTGCCAAGGAAAAAAAAAGGCTGACCCTTCTATCACTTTAGGTCATGTCCCTTTCAATACACTTGCAGCTGACACAAGACTTCTGGCATCTTTTCTATTCCCTTTAGGCAAATGGTGTATAATATGATAAGGTCCAACCTTCACCTTCCCTTTTTTTACACACAGAACTGACCTAGTTTTTTTTTTTTTCAAACTGCTTTTGTAGAATTGTTTCTGTTCCATTGAGGGAGGCTTCTGCTTAAACTTCCCTCTCCCCCTCTTGGTGTGTGTGTGTGTGTGTTGATCTTTTAAAGTGACAGACATCTTTTGAAAACTCTTCTGTGTTTCCCTTAAACAGGGGAGTTCATCATTTGTCTCATTACGTGCAGCAGACTTTCTCCACATTTTTCAGTGGTGACAAACCAAGCGTTTTGGTAAAAAGTATGAAAAACTGTTTTGCAGTAGAGGCATACTTTTGCCAATTCCAATGAACCACTAACACAATTCTGAGAATTACAACTGATGCTATAATAAGTCCAAAAGGATGTGTTGAAGCGGAATATTTGACTTCCATGCCTCCATTCATGTCTCACTCAACTCTGAACCTCAAACCCAACGCTTTTCAAGACTTTTTTTTACAAATTATAATTTTGAGGTTTTTTGATCTTTATTTCCAGCACAGATTCTTGTCTGGGAGACCCCGGTTCAAAGCTCCCTTCTTCTGAGGAAGATTACTGCGTATTTATGGACCAGTCATATACTTTCAGAGAATAATGTAAGTTGCTGTGGTCTCCATTGTGGAGAAAGGTGGGGATATACATGAAATAAATAAACAATAAATGTAGCTGAAGATGGGAGGTAGGTGAAAGGTGATAAATGGCTGTGAAACAGAGAATGAGGCAGGGAAAGGGGAGAGAATATGGTGGTTGTCAGTGGGAGGGAAAAAGAAATAGCGTGGGGAGAGGTATAGAGTGGAAAGTGAATGCCACCCCACAAATCCTTGATGGTTCCCTCCCATGCAAGTAGTCCTGACCCAGTGGCTAGTACCTTCCAACTGGGCCACAGTTTTTCCATGAAGATGTTATGGGGGGGGGGGGAAGCTTAAGATAGGGAGCAGATAAAGGTAAGTGGTGGTTGTTAGGTGGGAAGGAGATAGGATTTCCAACTCCCGATTAGAACATTCCTAGATGTTTTGGGGATGGTGGAGCCTAGGGGATGGGTTTTGTGGAGGGGAAACCTGGGAGGGCTATAATACCATAGACGCCACCCTCCAAAGCACTCATTTCCTCTATGGGAATTAGGGTTGATAATCTCCAGGTGGGGGCTGGACGTCACCCAGAATGGTATCTTCTTTCCAGATGATTGTGATCAGTTGCCTTGGAGAATATGGCTGATTTGTAGGGTGGACTTCACGGCATTATTCCTTGCTGAGGCAACTTCCCTCCTCAAACCTCACCCTCCAAAATATCCACCTCCCAAATCTCCAGAAATTTCCCAACATGGATCTGGCAACCCTAAGTGGAGGAGTTAATGTCTATACTATAGTGAGGAGATTTATTAGGCTTCTAGGAGCTCTTCGAGCTTCACAGTGCTCAGCAACCCTAGAAGGAGAGAAGAAAGGAGGGATATGGGAGAGGCTACAAGGATTTTCATGAAAGGGAAAGAGGAAATAGTGTGGGAGAGGGTAATGAGATGCCTCCTGCAAGCCCTGGCGGGTTTCAGCTTGTTATTTCAGAATACTTACAGGGGATTGAATAAGCAATTGTTCTTCTGTGAACAACATCTAAAGAAAACAAGCATCTTAAGGAGAAGGCTAGCCCTTTTCTGTAGCGATTGTTTTATACACAGGATCATTCGATTGTATGAATCAGGCAGTGTTCAATTGTATGGATCTGTCAGTGTTCAATCTCAGCCTGGCTGTGCCAACATTTTCATTTTTCTGAATATGTAAATTAGACCTCTGTCTATCTAGTTTTATGACCTTTATAAAGAAACTTAACACTGCTATGGAAAATCTAGCACATGATTAACTCAGTAGTTTATTGTAACTATAATGTTTATTAGTTTGTTTTATTTTTTTTCTGGCTGCCCTGTTCTCCCTGCATCATTTCCCTCCCCTTAGGGTTTTTAAAAAAACTGTATTTTTACTACCAAAGTTACTGGATGGCGGTGCAAACTCTACAGAGTGCCATTACTAGACTAGTGTCTGACAGAAATGTCAAAGGCATAAGTTATTGGTTTTGTCCTCTTGAAACCTTAGGATATGTTCCCCTTGTCAGTCTTTCATGGAGATATATTATCTCTTTGAGAATTTCTTGTCAAACTATGTTAAGTAAATAAAGAGAGAGGTGAAATATCAGCAACAAAGCGAGCAAAGGAAACCAAAATGTTAAACTTGAAAGAACAGATCCAGCTGTTTACCATGCTAATCCGAAATGAAATGAAAATGTGTGTTTTTCATCATTTCAGTAGGGGATCTTAAATACAGGTAGACAAGGGCTCTAACCACTTCCTTTTATTTAATGCAAATGATTAATGTGTGTGTGTGTGTATGTGTAAGGATGGATAGATGAATGTGAATGTTTGTATAGATCCAACAGTGTAATCTGTAAAGAGAGAGCCTTCTGATTTTGTCTTCTAAAATCCTCTGGTTCCAAGCAACAGATTGAGCATTCTTGCATAGTTTGATATTTGCATCTGAAATTTTGAAATCCAGGCCATTTTCAACAATGCAAACAGAAATCTGATTTAAAACAAAAGCAATAATCCATTTCTTTTTGTTTATAATCAGAATAATAGATCTCAAAAATAGTATAATCATCACAAATAACTATTATCCTTCCTTGGCCTTTATTTTCAGGTTGCTAATTGCCCTCCTACTATTCTTTCAAGTATTGCCCCTATCAGATACTACTGGGTAGTCATTAGGTTCGCCAGTTCTGGTTTTTTTAAACGTTATTTGTAATCCATCTTTCTCACACATAGTGAGACAGTACAATCAACAAAATGGGACATTCAGTAACTTATGCATTAGGATTTTAGATGTCTAGAACCACCAGAAAGATCTGCAGCGCAGCATAAGGATTAGTATGATACATTAAGTGGTACAGAAATTACATTGATAGGATCCTACTTACAATAAGCTATACATAGTAATATAGACAGTACAGTACAGACCATAGTTCCAATAATTTATCCAAATAAGCTTGTGAACCATCTTGTTCAATGCAATTCTAAAACCTGTACTGAACAGCTCTCCTGAATTTGTATAGAACAGGGGTAGGGAACCTGCGGCTCTCCAGATGTTCAGGAACTACAATTCCCATCAGCCTCTGTCAGCATGTGGTGGCCATGCTGGTAGAAACTGATAAGTCTAGTATGAAGAAGGTTCCCTACCCCTGGTATAGAAGAAGAGGAGTTTGGATTTATACCCCACCTTTCTTAGCTGTGGATCCACTTACCATGGAATGCTTGTATTAACCTTTTTAGAGGAAGAGTAGTTTGGATTTACACAACACTTTTCCCAACTGTAAGGAGTCTCAAAGATGCTTACAAGCTCCTTCCCTTCCTCTCTCCCCAGCAGACACCTTGTGAGGTATAGGTGGGGCTGGGACAGTTCTAAGAGAATGTGACTGGCCCAAGGCCTCCCAGCAGATTTCATGTGGAGAAGCAGGGAAACAAATCCAGTTCACCAGATAACGGTCTGCTGCTCATGTGGAGGAGTGGGGAATCAAACTCAGTTCTCCAGATTCGAGTCCACTGATCTTAACTACTACACCCAGTGGCATATCTGCCAGAGGGACATGGGTGCCATGTGGGAAAGGGCGCAAAATCACCCCCTCCCCCTGCTGCCAGCCTCTCTGGGGAAACACCCTGAGCCGTGGCTGTCTGAAGTTCTCCCGGGCAGCAGCAAGGTACCCTAGCCATTGCCGGCCCCTGCAGCCTCATTGAGTGGCTGTCAGGGCCAAGCAGGGCCAGCAGCTGCGGGGGCCAGTGATGGCTGGGGTGCCTCTCCAGAGGGCCTTGCCATGGCCTGGGAGAATGTGACCCTGCTGCCGGACTCTCCGGGGAAGCGTTCCAGGCTGTGGTCGTCAGGCCACATTCTCCTGGGCCGCAACAAGGCCCTGGGGGAGGCGCTGCCCCTACAGCTGCTGGCCCCACCTGGCCCTGCTGGTCCCTCGATGAAACTGCAAGGGCAGGTGACAGTTGGGGCATCTACCCTGGGACCTTGCCATGGCCTGGGAGAATGCCAGACAGCCTTGGCCTGCCCCTGAGGGGCGCCCGGTAGTGGGCCCATGGCAGCCTCCTGGTAGGCCCGCAGCAGGGACCCGGCCTGGCCAAGAGACAATGGAACCCGGGGCCTGGCCTGCTCTAGCGTGCCCCCCTGACCTCCCATGGTCCCAGTGGTGGTAAGTGGGGCGTGCGGGGGGGAGAGGGCACTGGAGGAGGCCAGGCCCCGGATGCTATTTTCTCTCAGTATGCCTCTGACTACACCACACTGGCTCTCAACCCAGCAACCACTAGGAGGCTGGAGGAAGGAGCTTACGGAGGGGAGTGTCCCTGCAGATGGATTCCACAGAGCATATGTATAATGAGTTACAATAATTATAAATGGACCCATTTTCCCTTTTTCTGATTGTATGTGTGCCATATTCACATTCAGGAAGCAATTTGAGCACATGAAAATAATTTGGGTTGTTTTGGCTCCTTCTCACGAAAATGCTTCTTTTTTTAAAAAAAATTCTACAACACACGTGTGGCTTTGAAGGGACAAAGGAATGAACCCTCACAGCCATGTTGACTGTCCTGCAATTTGACTGTCTGTTCTTTTTTGCTTGCAGTCTGATTGGACGTATCTGGTGCTCCCTTCCTCCTTTGCTTTCATTAGTTGGCACGATGGAGTTGACTTTTCACCTCAGCTTCCTCCTCTCTTTCCACCTGCCATTTTACCTGCTGTGTGGTGTCTGATAGGAACATGGATTGTGAGCTACGTTTTGGATCTGATCCTGATGTTACATGTGCAGCTACTGCCCCAGATGCAGCAGCAAACACTGCTCTGTCTGCAGTACCACCGGAGAATGGAGAAACTCATGGAACAGCTGCACTTGGCGACGCCCTCTAAGGCCTCATGGTCTTGTGAGGCTGGCCAGGCCCGTCCTTACTGCAGAGCCTGACTGGTTTGCCCTGGCAAGCACCCCAACCTGTCCTCAGTGCTGGGTGTGCCCCAGGAGTTGTGATTGGTGGACCAACTGCACGATGGCTTTCTTGGGAGATGAGCAATGGATTGCCAGTTTCCGGATGACCAGGTGAACCTACATGTGGATTGTGGAGGCCCAGGACCCCGTCTGCAGTGTCAGGATACCAACATGCAGCCTGCAGTGGCAGTCGAGAAGTGGGCGGGCATTGCCCTTTGGTGCCTGGCAAGTGTGAACAGTTACCATGAATTAAAGGAGCAGTTTGGGGTCAGCCTGGCAATTGTTGCAGAACCATAGTCGAGTTCTGGCCAGGGGCGGAGACTGTGCTGTTCAAGAGGGCGATCCGGTTTGGTCCCAAAATCGAACAGGTAAGTGGATTCTCGTGTTTGTTCAGCCTATTCTGCTTTTTGTCTACACTCCAGATTATGTCATCTACTAAGCATCTACTAATGCTTTGAGTCGTTGCAAAACATTGACCTTTTTCTTTCCAACCTTGTTGTGTCCCACTGGTTTCATTCTGTATGCGACCACAATATGTCAGATTAGTGCACCTCACGCTATTGTTTATCTTCTCATGCTGTGTTTATTAATGTTGTTGTGGCCTTTCTTAGTTGTAGCCTTGAGCTAATCACATTTCTTGGAGAACCCTTACAGTCCTCACCAGGAGTCTTTTCTGGGGAGGAGAAAGGAAGGGTATTTTAAGCTACTTCAAGACTCCTTACTGGGTAAAAAAGGGGCGGGGGACACAAACTCATCTTCTGCTTATTGCACTCTTCAGAATGTCGAAGGATCATGAAGAGCATGTCTTCATGTGTCCAGGTACACAGTGCTGTATCTCTTGGGATAAATATTTGGTGACCAAAAGCTTAAGGACTGGATAAGAAGCCAACTTCAGAAGGTATATATACATCAGAGCACTCTTCATGTAATACTATGTGACGGAGCACACTGGTCACCTGCAATGTTGGGCACAAATTTTAAAAAGTAACTTTTGTTTCATACAGTCAACATTACTTTTCTTTTGGGTGCTGTGTGGTTTCCGGGCTGTATGGCCGTGTTCTAGCAGCATTCTCTCCTGATGTTTCGCCTGCATCTGTGGCTGGCATCTTCAGATGATCCTCTGAAGATGCCAGCCACAGATGCAGGTGAAACGTCAGGAGAGAATGCTGCTAGAACACGGCCATACAGCCCGGAAACCACACAGCACCCAAATGATTCCGGCTGTGAAAGCCTTCGACAATACATTACTTTTCTTTCTTTCCACAGACATGGCTGGATTCGCAAAGCTGGGTGCTCCTCAGTGTGTTGGAGGCATAGATGTTTGCCACATACCCATCAAGCATCTGGGAGGGGTACCAGGAAACTATGTCTATCGGAAGATGTTCTCCTCTATGCTTCTGTCATGGCGACCTGTGACCACAAAGCCAGATTTTTAAAATGCCGAGGTTGATCACTCTAGCAGAAGCAACGATGCTCATGCCTTCCTGGATTCTTTCTTCTGCAAAGCCATGGATAGAGGTGTTTATATTCCTGGCAACCCTATACTGAGTGGATGGTGTCGCCATTCCACCAATTCGTCTGGTTCATTGCCTTTCCCATGAGAAAATGGATTGTTAAGTCATATGCTCCGCCCCGTGCTGTGAGGGAAAAGCACTTTAATTACAGACGTTGTTGATCCAGTGACGTGGTGGAGTGGGCATTTGGAAGACTGAAAGCCAGGTCATGCCTGAGAATGAGCCATCAATTGTGGCTGCTTGTGTTGTGCTTCACAATTTTTGTGAGAATGAAGACTATGATGCTCCAGAAAGTGAAACGAGGAGTGGACCGCTACTTTCTCAGCTCCCATAAAAAGAGGAAACAGGGGTCAGGACACCTGTTTGCCAAAGATGACAAGAATCTCAGGGAGGGTATGATTGTCAGAGATACTCTGCCAAGATTCCTGGATAGAAGTAGAGATAGACGACACTGTTTATTAAAATCCTTTCTGAAGAACTGTAATGTTGAAAAAGGAACATTGGTAATTTTTGAATACTTGCAGTTTTTTCATTTCTATTTATTTATAATACAGTGTTTGAAAACTTTGAGCTGTTTCCTGTTCATCCCAGATAAAATGTACCTATTAATTTGCCTTTGACATATTTGAAATGGTCACTGCTTGTGGTTAATATCTGTTTTTTTTAACATTTTAACTTTGTAATAAAGTTTATTGTTCTTGAAAGGTTTTTGTGTTCACTGTCTCCTGAGGTGGGACATTGGGGATGGGGTAAAGTGTGGGTGGTACAGCTAACTGAGGTCCTCAGATCATTAAAAATCCATCCAAATTGGAACTAGAGCCTGGTGGAAGGTAGACATTGTAGGTGGTTGGTGGTTGGTTGGCTATTTCAAACCCAGGGGGTTTTGTGCACATGGAGGGGAGTTAAATGGGCAGGGGGGCGATAACAGGCACAAATTGATGTCCCCGTGCTAGGGCTGCCATCTCCAGGGTGGGCGACAGCAGGAAATTCCTGTGCCCTGATTACACTGGGAGGATTGGTCAGTGGAATCCCAGAGGGGTTTTGATTGTGTGCTGTGAGTGGAGGTTTGCATAGGCAGTAGACTGATTTGGGATTCCTGTTCCATGGCTGCCAACTCCAAGGTGGAGCATTCCTGGAGAACTGGGGCCTTCAATTGACCGGGTGCATTGGCTGAAGGAATATGGGAAGGAGGTTGGTGTTTATGTGCATGGAGGAGATGGCCAGGGGGCTGATTAAAGAGCGTCACTGGTGTCTCTGTGCTGGGGCTGCCAACTCCAGGGTGGGGTATTCCTGGAGAACCAGGGGCCTTGATTGCCCTTCGGAATGTCTTAGGAGTCTGTGTTTGGGGGGGGGGGTGTGGTGTGGGTCATTAAATGCAATAAGCAACAATCACTACATGGGAAACAGATGGGTTGTCTGCACAACTGCGTATCTATGCAGGAGCATTTTTTTTTCAAATTGGCCAATTACTGAAATCTCCTGGCAGAACCCCTGTAGCCCCTCCCCCTGGGCATTCAACATTGCCTACATGCTCTTGGGACAGAAGGGGGTCTTCTGGCAGACAGAGGAAGTTGGCCTCCTATTGCAGGCCATTCAGGACCTCAATTATGCCTGCCTGTTAATGGACAGTACCTGTTTGCCCAGCAGGTGTGCATATGGGGTCATCTCTCCAGGGGAATGGCTTCATGCTCACACCTGCCCAATGCATGATCTGTAAGTGGCATAGCTGTTGGGGAGTCTAGTAACAGCCAAGTTATTCAGCTGTGTAAGCAACCTTGTTCTTTTTTTTACAGTGTTCTTTTTTTACATGTTCTGTCAAGTGACCCTGGAGGGGAGATCCCCCCTGCCCTTGGAAACTTGTCTGGGTAAAGACCACAACAGAAGGGGTTTCTGTATCCCCCATCCCACCCAATATGCCAGGCCAGACTGGCTGGAATAGGCCCCCTTCCCCACAATGATCCATGAAGGGCATTCTGGGGGATCTCCTGGTCCCCCAAATATTGCAATAATGCAATATTGAAATTGAAAGGAGAGAGATTGTTGCTGACCTGATTCATGGGGCTTGGAGTTGGGTGGATGTTCTCCTCATTAATTGTCTGGAGCTTGGGAGAAAAGCTCCTCAGATTCTGGCACTGGTGGGTTGGGGGAACTGGGCCAGGCTCGATTCTCAACTCAAAGCTTCTTACAACTCCCACAGGCCTGATGCTCCGATCCTCTTTGAGGATTCGGTCCAGCTTTTCATAGCAGGGGCAGGTTGTTTTCTCGTTCCTTGATCCCTTGTTGTGTTGGACCACTAATTTGTATTCATGCTGCATCATCTCTGGTTTTGTTCTCCTTTTAGGGGCAATCTCCTCATTTCTGCGGCCACCCTCTCACGAAAGTCCATGTTGCAGTGGCTCTTGGTGAGGACCTCCTGGATGGCATGTTCCCTCCGTATCCCTAGGACAGGGGCCTGCAACCTGCGGCCATGCTGGGGCCAATTGACCTTGCTGGCAACCTGCGGCCATGCTGCGGCCAATTGGCCATGCTGGCAGGGGCTGATGAAAATTGTAGTCCCTGAACATCTGGAGAGCTGCAGGTTGCAGACCCTTGCCCTAGGAGATCTCAGGTCTCCCCCTCCCTCCAGACAACCCCTCATCCAGGACCCTTCCCACCACTACCACTGCCACTTGTGCGAGCCATTTTTTGGACAATAGGTCAAGATCTGGCAAACCCACCAAAGCACCTTCACGCTCCTCCCAAACACGCAACAAAATGACTGACTCTCAGAAGCACAGTTTCCCAGCCACCCATTCCGATTGGTGGGGACTTTCTGAAGCAGACCTCATTAGCCCAAGTAGCACCTCCCCTCCTATTTCGCCAGGATAGTAAATCACTTTTACAAAATGGAAACCATTCCTCACTGCCTGGCCTTCTACAAGTTAATGATATAGTCATTAATAAAATGTGATGATAATGAACCCGAGAATCTGGCCTGTCCACCTAACAACCGCTCATTTTGGGCTATGGTGGAGTGCATCTGTGCAGCTTCGCATTTTCAACAAACTGTAATCTCATGCAAGCTCTAATCTGTTTCTAGGGGCAGTAACAATTTTGAGTATCAAAGAATGGGGAAGGCCACAGTGGAATCATCAGAAAACAACTAATGTGGTGATGCGTGTGGGTATTTCTCCCACAGATTCTGGTTGCTGAGTTCAGTTCCCCTTCTTACCACAATTCCCACCCCACATGACTCACCGGTCCTGTCATCTCCAATGGAGCATTTTTGGATCGTCAAAGAGAACACCTCATTCCTTTTTCTCCAGTTGAAAAACTGACTGGCTACAACTCACGATTTGCCAGCTTTGTTTAAAAAGGTATAATAAAGAGCAAAGATAACAGTTCGCTATTTTCTAGGCAGATACATCTGGTGACACAAAATGAGAAGTGTTAGTAGAATTTAGGTGCTGTGTGGTTTCCGGGCTGTTAGTAGAATGTTTTTTTCCTGTTGTTAAAGCTGTCCATTTACATTATTAATAGCTGATATTCTTCTCCCTTCTCCCCATCCTCCCCTTGCTCCAGACCGTCTCCTCTGCACCACTGCACTAAATAAATTAACAAGTTAGCAACATGATTACAATACACTAATACAGACTCCCCTATTACAGAGACTGTCATTGGCACTCAGGAATCTGCTGGAATGTGACAACTTCACAGCAGAAGGTCACTTCCCTCAGTCACTTTCTTCTGTGCTGCTTGGAGGCAACCATTCCGGGGAATGATTTGTTATGGTAGAATAAGAGGCATATTTGTTACCTAATTCATTCTGGGCGGAAAGAGAAGAAAAAAAAATCCCCTCAAATGAGAGGAAAAACAAGCCCAGATCTGACAAATGGCGTTTAATTATATCCAAGTCTAAAAATGGTAATACATATTTATGCTGCCCTAAGACATCCATGTAACCAGAGTCTCTTTTCATCCTCACAGCTCACATCTTTTTTGTTGACATGGGCTGAAAGCGAAAAAGAAAGCCTGGTTTTTCAGGGGGTGGGGATGTAGATCCTCATGGCCACCATGTATGTTTTAAGCAATTCACTCTGGAGATGCTTCTTTCACATCTAGTGCATTCATTGTCTTTGTAGGTGTCATCAGTTAGTGAATTACTCAGTTGGCTTAATATATGTTTATCACATGTACAGTGGTGGAAGTTGTTATGAAGTCACAGTTGACTTCATGTTTAGGCAAGAGATGGTTTGTCATGGCCTGTCTTTGCGGAGCAACCCTGGACTTCCTTGGTGGTCTCCCATCCAGGACTAACCAGGACCGATCCTACTTCCAAGATTTGATGTAATCATTCTAGCCTGGGCCATCCTATAGTCCAGTGATGGCGAACCTTTTTGAGACCGAGTGCCCAAATTGCAACCCAAACCCCAGTTATTTATCACAAAGTGCCAACCCAGCAATTTAACCTGAATGCTGAGGTTTTAGTTTAGAAAAAAAAATGGTTGGCTCACTCTTCCTCTGCCCCACTCGCTCAAGCAGGAACCAGCCTGCTCTAGCCTGCAGCAAGTCCCACTTGACCACTCTGTG
Source organism: Sphaerodactylus townsendi (assembly GCF_021028975.2). NCBI lineage: Eukaryota > Metazoa > Chordata > Lepidosauria > Squamata > Sphaerodactylidae > Sphaerodactylus > Sphaerodactylus townsendi. Next base: position 35,408,341 of record NC_059427.1, on the reverse strand, counting down.
CCTCTCTAGCATCTCAGCCTCCTCTGCGCACCCCCCCTTGGGCAGCAGCCACCCAGAGCACAGGCACCAGGCCCGCCAGCCGAGTCCTCCCTGCTCACATTGTGCTCAGTGGCCCAGGCCAGCCTAGATGTGTGTGTGTGTGTGTGGGGGGGGTGATTTTGTGCCCCCCACATGATGAACTCTGTGTCCGTGTGCCCACTGAGAGTGCTCCGAGTGCCACCTCTGGCACCCGTGCCATAGGTTCGCCATCACTGCTATAGCCTATCATTTAGGTCACCTTGCCGGAGGGCTTCTCTCTTCTTCCTGGCACAGACCAGATCCAGACTTGCATAGCTCCACAAGTCATTGTACTGTGTGCCTACAGACCATTCCCTGCATTATCCGACTCCTGTTTCTATCTTAACTTTCAATGCCAAAAGCAGAGTAGGCCTTTCTTTCTGCCAAACCAGAGTACACAGAACTGGACTGAACCTTGTTTCCTTCCTTCTGGAGAAGTTTCAAAATTCTATCGAGAAGCAATAATCTCTGACCAGGTAATCCTATCCTTGTTACAATTTGTGGCTCATCAGATGTGCTTCGTACATGTTTTCAGATACTCTGTTCTACGTGTTTTTATTTAATATATTGCAGGACTGAATTTTGGCTTTCAAAGCCGTTTGTAGGATTACATTTCACCCGGCACTGGATCCAATTAGGCCTAGATTGTGGGGCAACCATGAATGTATTGGAATGAATATAAGAGCAGAATTGTTGTAGGCACAGAGGAATAGCTATAGATAGTATTAAAGCAAATATTAATATAATTTCCTATATTTTCATATTGCCGTCTGAGGATCAGGGTGGCTCTGTGGCTACAGCATATGCTTTTAAGGTACTCAAGGGTTGCAGAGAGGTAAACCAGGCCCAGGGGCCAAACAGAAGTGTGGCAACATCTACCTGCTTCCTCCCTATCAAATGCTGTCAGTAGATAACATGGGCTACAGGTGGTGGATGCATTCAGGCTTCCATTGCTGTACAAGTGCAGACAATTCTTTGGGGCCTTATGCTCCAACCCAATCATACTTGGTTCATCTGAACTCTGGCTAACTACTCAGTTCCATCTCTGCTGCCAATACCAGCCCTGACCTTGTCCGTCAGTACCGATATCGAGTCTCAGCTTCTATTTCCTTATTTCTTTCTGTTTCTTGTGGTCCTTCCTTGACTCAGTGATGTCCTTCCTTGGGTATTCTATTCCTGAGGAATAGGAAGAGAAAGTAGATCCCATTTGTGTTGTCAAAAGTGTAACCCCATGCTCAGAATGGGTTGACCCAATAAGGGGTGGAGACTCAAAGCAGCAAAAGGCTGCAGAGCTCATGTAGTTAGAAGAGACAAGGCTATCAGACTCGGACCTTGGTTGTATAATGTTTGTAATGGGTGAAAGTTCTCCTGCAAACCTTCATCATGTTGAATCCTGTTCATCAAGCCCTTGGAGTCTTCAGGAGCCAACCCACTTGCAAAGAAGAATTGGACTTGGCAGTATCAGTAGACTGTAAATTAAGGACTTGAAAATGAAACCTGAACAGGACCTTGAAGTGTGATGTTAAATGTTGATGTTATATGTTATATGTTAAGAAAGTAAACCATTTTGTTTTTTTTTAAATTGTTGTTGCAAACTCATTCCAAGTTCTGCCCCACAGAACCCACAAGCTGAGGTTACAAAAGCAGATTCCATTTGTATTGTCAAAAGTAGATTCCATATGTATTGATGAAGAGAAACACATCTCGCTGTAACACACCTCTGAAGATGTCAGCCATAGATGCAGGCAAAATGGTAGAAGCAAAATGCTAGAAGCAAAAACGGCCACACAACCCACAACAGCCAGTAGATTCTATTTGTTGTCAAGTGTTGTCCTGCACAACTGCCTGGGATTGTCTAGTGGCAACACTTCCTTGCTGGGATCCACTGCTATAGGCAACCTCAAATTCAGGAACCATTCACTTCTCAGCTTAAAATGTTTTTACTGCTGATGCCAAACCCTCTTCCCTTTGTGCCAGCGCGAATGCTTCCCTTCTCTTTTTGACGTGAGATCTCTTCCAAGGCGCTCAGGATCCCCATTTCTGTCTTTGGTGTTGGCCCATCGCCAACGGCACATGCTAAGCTGCCTCCGTTTCGGTTCCTGTTGGGAAATTTCGTTCTTGTCCCTTTCAAGTGGGGTGGGAGCAGTTATTAGATTTATTGACACTGGAGTGCTTTTATCTGGATTTAACAAAAGAGGTACAATGAAAAGCTTGCAGCTGTTCAGCTGCCGTGCTGGACCTATTACAGGGATCATATGCATTTACAAGTGGCACATGAGTGAAGGTCCTACTCACCTTAACAGCTGTGCGCCTCTTTGCCAGGCCATGCGTACGTCTCTCAGCTCACTTTGCATGCCTTGCATAGCTGGGAGTTAAACAAGTGTCTTTTGATTAGCTGACAATGATTGCAGCACTGCCAGCTACAAGCTTACATGGTGGTCCTTTATCTTTTGCCTCTTGCTAAGTCTCTTAGAGCATGTCCTCAGCGTACGTCGTGTTTTCTGTGAAGGTGTAACACATATAAAGAACCATTCATCAGATTTTGTGCACTGGACAAACACCCTGTTGGATATTTATTAAGAAGCAGCAATCACCACATGGCACAAAACGAGAACACGTTTGATAGCTGTGGGCAAGATCAAAAATTGTCGTAGCATATGCCTACAGGGCTGTACTTAAAACTCTTACAGGTCTTCCGCTTTGGCACATGAACACTACAGGGGAGCCTCCATTCCTCTATCTGGCAATGCCACACAAGTAAACAATGTGAGAGCATTGCTAGAACTCAGTCTCCATGCCTATTGTGCACCTGCTGTGTGTACTGCCCCAACCCCTTGTATCATCTAAGCATGCTGGAGGAAAGAGACATGTAGCTGTTATGTTGTGTGGTCGCTCATATAAGTTATGAGACAAGGCTTTTATATAACGATTGAGAGAGCTGTGATGTGCTACAGACTTAGCTGGTATCCTTCTCGGTCGGGAAGGGTGGTGTAGAAATCAAATAAGTAAGTAAGTAAGTAAGTAAGCAAGCAAGCAAGCAAGCAAGCAAGCAAGCAAGTATGCTGTGCTGTGGGTTGGGAATAGACAAGTTGCCAGAGAAGCTCAGGAGTTGCCAAGGTGCTCGGGAGCAGCAGCAGCAGAAGGCCCTTGCTTTCACATCCTGCATGTGAGCTCCCAAAGGCACCTGGTGGGCCACTGCGAGTAGCAGAGTGCTGGACTGGATGGACTCTGGTCTGATCCAGCAGGCTAGTTCTTATGTTCTAAGCAATTGCATTTCCATGCCCTCTAAGTTGCATGAGAAGTTACACAATGGTCATCACCAGTGTAAGTAACATTATGCCAATATTCCAGAGGATAAACGAAGGAATTTCATTCCAAGGTGCCCACAGTACCCAAAACAGTAATACAAGATATTTTTGCCTTCATACCAACATTTGTGTAAGGTCATGTTTTGTGGAAACTGGCTATTTTATAACGAGCAGATGCAAAGCAAAACAACTGTCTCTTCTTAGGCATCCGGGACAAATTTCAGTCGTTCCTGAGTGGAATTTTAGCTGCACAGGGTTTTGTAAGAAATCTTCAAAAATATGATTTTGCAAATCACCCGTTTAGTGCTTTTCCTGGAAATTAGAGCAAACTGTCTAATTAGAGCAAACTGTCTTCTCTGCCACTATCCGAGGAAATCTTAGAGCAGCGTTGACAAGTGGCCAACACTGGGCTGTTGCTTAGAAACTGACTGGCTTGCTTCTGTTATTGCCTGATGTAATAGTTATATTGCCCACTTGCATCTGTTAACAAGCAATACAACAGAATCCACAGGTACTTCCAAAGAAATAAATCAGGCACTCATTACTTTGCTTGAAAATTCATAAATGCCCTTTTTCACTTGGCAGTTGGAGGGGAGGAACATTTTGTTCAGGTGCTAGTTAATAAATTGAGAATGTATCGACCCTGAGCGTATTCGTCCTGTTTATTTAAATCTATTTATTTTGCTTCAGGGAAAGTACATTATAAGAAAAGTATGGTATATTATTATAATTACAGTTTCATGGCATTGTTAGCCAACCCAGGAATGTTAGACATAGGTTGTATATGTGTAAAAAGCATAGTTTGTTAACAAAACCATGATTTGTGAAAGAAAAAAGAAATAAATATAAGGATTAAATTTCTTCCTCTCTAAGCACAGTAGGTCAGGAGTGTTCAAGTAAGACCTTTTCCATATGCACAGCTTACCAAAGATTTTCCAAGTGGTCAAACTCTATGTCTTGGAAACGTTTTCTGTTGAAATCATTTTGCCATGTTGGGGTTTCCCCCGCCCTTGTCTCTTCAGTTGCAATTATTACACACATTACTGATAAAAATGTAATTATTACACAAATGCAATTATTACACACACCCCATTCCTTTTGTACAGGCGCTCTAGGGTTACTGCACAGTTACATTTTGAAGGGGCAATTCAAAAAATGTCTCAGCTTGCATTTCTGCTACTGAGAGCTACTGACCCAAAATGGAAGCCAAAACAACTCCTGAAGCAGGTGCCATGAAGGAACCTGAAGGAACAAAAACATGTAGCCCACCCTCTCACACAAAGGCACTGTTTGGGGGTGTAGGGGTGGAAGTTTGAATTCACTGATATATTTTTTAAAAGGTGGTGAACAGAAATTTGGATAATTAAATTGATATATGTTATTAGTATAGTTAGACAGGCTGGGCTAAGGGTAGCTAGGGGTGTGGCAGCATTCCAGCAGCTTTTAGGCTTTTTGAAGCACGAGAATACTGGCCATTTTGTGGCGCCAAAATGTGTGGCAGAAAAGGGACATTGTGGAACCACCTCCTGCCTTGTCTCTCCAAGGTCCTGCGAGAGGGCATGTTCCTGAGGTCTTGGTATTGTACTTGGATGAGGACGACCTAGTGCAAACTCAAGGGTTTATGCTTCCACACTCAAGGGTTTATGCTGCCGCAGCAAGAGTGCCTCGATCCTCAGCCTCCTCCTCGGCCTCCACACTCGGCTGTGCGCTCACCTCGGCGGCCGGGCTGCTGGCACGGAGGGCCCCAGTGGGGACAAGCTCGCCAGCCGGGGGCTGGGCTCCCAGCCCGAGGCGGCAGCGCTCTTGCTGCGGCTGGTGGGCATCGGAGGTGGGCAGAAGGCGATAAAGCCCTGGCGAAAGGCAGCGGCTGGAGCCTGGATCCCGTTTCAAAACAGAGCAGGGAGGAGGAGGAGGGGAGGGGGGAAGGAGAAGGAGCGAGCGGGGAGATATGAGCTTCGAAGCAGGGGCTTACGGGGTTTTTTTTTTTGGTAAGTTTTCATTTCCAGGAGGATCCTCCTCTCCAACTTACTTGACTCAATCCCCAAGCGGCTCGGAGGGGGTGGAAACCTGTTCCACCGGCACCCCCTCACACATTTGTTCAAAGTGACAAAGTCCAAGGAAAACAGCAGGAGCCATGGCAGCAGCCTGAAGGCTTTTTGCCCTTCCAGAGCTGTGTGTGGTCTCGGGTGGAGACCTCCGCCTCCTCCCCGGCCTCCGCACTCAGCTGTGCACTTCCTCAATGCCCGGGCTGCTGACTGCTAGCACAGACAGCCCGGGGACAAGCTCGCCAGCCGGGGCCCCCAGCAGAGTGCAGCAGAGTACACGCACCGCTCGCTTGGAGGCGGAGAGTGGTAGTCTGGTTCCTGGCGTTCCTTGAGCTTGTGGGTGGCGCCAGCGGGCAGGGCCAGGCAGGGGAAGTGTAACTCAGCCTGCAGGAAGCACTTTCGGCTGGCACAAGGTGAGCAGGAGTGGAGCAGAACCGCTCAGAAGTAATGTTGCCAGCCACGCGAGCACACGACTGAATTAAGCCCAAGGCAGCTGCCCATTCTGCCCAATGGGTGGTCCGCCTCTGGTTCTCAGGCAGGAACAATGCTATGGAAAATGTGATGAGTACCGGTAGGTTAAAACCTGGGAGTGTCCAACTCCTGATGAAGTCTGGGCTGCATTGATGAAATTAATGCCAGGGGCATTTCAAGTCAGAGTGAACTTGGACTGATAGAATAAAGGAACTCCAGGGGGTTGGATGGTTCTCTAATAGTTGGACAAGAGGTTTAAGATTAAATTAATGTTAAGAAGAAAAGGGAATCAAGTGTGGGCAGGTCTTAAGAGTCCAGCAGGGCGACGAAGGCGACGAGGTGAGTGGGGGGGGGGATGGGGAAGAGGCGGCTCCGTGCGGAGCCACCTCTCCCGTGCTGGCCTCTGCGGGGGCCGCTCACACGCTCCCGTGCAAACGGTCCCCACCCTTCCACCGGCAGAATTCCTGCTGGTGGAGGAGCGCCCTTTCCGCAGTGCGGAAAGGGCCACTGTTTTAAACCCTTTTACACCATTTTCACACCGTTTTCACACTGCTGTTTTTGGCCCACGCGGAATCAGCCTTAGCCCCCCCCCCCCAAAAAAAAATTTCACATTTTTTTCATTCTTCAATGGTAACCAGAACTGGGGTAGGGCTGGGGCTTTGTGGACTCTTGATTCTTCAGGAATACTGGTCGCTACCTACATTCATCTTCAAAAGAAAATTAGTCCTTTTTGTGTGATAATATAGGAAAGAGAATGCATTCAATACTTCTAGCTACTTGTTCATTAAAAACTAAGCTTACGTCTTCCTTCCACTGTTCTTGCCAAGGATAGAAAAGGAAGTAGGATAATTGAGAAGCATTTTTAAATGTGTACAACATTCAATTTCATGCTGTTAACATGTAATAATAAAGTTCTTTTTAACCTGTCAGCATGTCTGCATTGAGATTTTGACCGTTTCCATTGATCCAAACATATCCAATGACTATTTAGCCCCCCCCCCTCCCCCGCCCAGCATTTCTGCTGCCTCAGGACAGCACCTATGTTCTTTTGTGGAAGATTGTTTTTTTCCCTGAAATTTCAAAGAATAAAAATTTACAAAGGTATTCATTTATTCTTAGGGGATTACTGGAAGCCCAGGTTTACCAAAATTAGGGGGGCACAAGAATGTCATCAGAATGCGAGGAAAAAATGCACAAAACAAGTTGGAGCACTTGCTCCAACTTATGACAATGTCATGCCTTGGCTTTAGAACAATGTGAAGTGTGCCTCTAGTGTTAACCACCATCATAATCAGAACAGGACCCTTGTGTACCTTGCATTTCCCATTTTTCTATCCATGCCTTAATGTCTGAAGGAAGGACTCTTGCATCTCCTCTGCTGAGACATGTTTTGACCAGAGGTTGCCTGTGGAAGCCACTGTGCTTGCTAACATCTTTCACAGTGCCTGCCGAGTGTTTGAAGAAACTAGGAGCCAGGGGGAGCTTTTGCCTAATAGGGCTTCTGAGTTGCCACTGAAGCTCTGATTAGCTGTGCAGATTTTTTTTAAAAAGTTGCTTGGGCAGCCGCTGCCACCGCAGCTCAAGATCTTCCCTATATGACTGAAGGTTAGCTGTGTATATGCAAGAAAATACTTTAAAACAATATATTTAAAAGGCATCCCGCTAAATAACCTGCCTGAAATATTGAAGAGTCACTATCGGACCATTTCCACGCCGGCAAAAAAAGCTGGTAAAACGATGGTAAAAACAGCATTACGGGCGGAGACTTCGCACAGCTGCCACCGCAGAAACGATCCTGTAGTGATGCAGCAACGCTCCAGCAGTGTATTCGAAAATCACTAAACTAGCGAGTCTTTTCAACAACGGCGATCCGCAGCCAGCGTTATGCGAAGCGCCTGCCAGGAATCTGTGCTGTAGAGCCAGCCCCCCACAATGGTGGCCCACACTGGCCAATCCTGGCGCAGAACGCCCATGATGTCTACACTGGGGGAAAAAAATAATGCCGTTTGCAAAGTGCAGCCCTGTGAAGCACCATGGTTCAGCCGATGCACTACCTGTCCGTTGCTGCAGCGTTGCCAATAACACTGACAGCACAACGCTGTAATTGGCTGTGAAGAAACTGCTTCAGAGTGATGCATGATCTCACTCTCTGAAGTTTTATGATCAGCTCTGCCTCCTGCGGCAGCTATTCTGTGATTGGCTTTGCCTCTTGCGGCAGCCATTTGTAGTTGTACTAACCACTGTGTCAGAATTCCAAAGGTGCCCAGAGGTTCAAAAAGTTTGGGGACTCTGGTTTAGACTCTGTCTAGTACCTGTTGTGATCCCACAGTGGTGGGAAGGTCTGGTGGGAGAAAGAGGTCTCCTGCCAAAGCAGGAAACCTGGCAAGTCTTGTCAACTGGCTTCAGGAGCAGCAGTGGCGTAGGAGGTTAAGAGCTCATGTATCTAATCTGGAGGAACTGGGTTTGATTTGTGGAGGCTTATCTGGGGAATTCAGATTAGCCTGTACACTCCCACACACGCCAGCTGGGTGACATTAGATGAGTCACAGCTTCGAAACTCTCCTCGGCCCACCCTCACAGGTGCTGTTGTGAGGGCAAGAGATTATGAAGCCTTTGAGTCTCCTGCAGGAGAGTCTGGAATTAAAACTCTTCTTCTTCTTCTTCTTCTTCTTCTTCTTCTTCTTCTTCTTCTTCTTCTTCTTCTTCTTCTTCTTCTTCTTCTTCTTCTTCTTCTTCTTCTTCTTCAGATGCATTTGAAGTTTAGTGCATATGCATCAGCGCTACTCCCTTTTACCTGACAGATCTGTTAGAATAAGCATGCCTGGACAATGGGGGGCGCTATGTATCTATCGTTTACTCTCCATGTCTAGGCTCTCCATGTCTAGCTGTTCTATTGTTTGCTCTCCAAGTCCAGGCTCCGCCCACCAACTCCTCCTTCTTCACCCTGCAGCCATTTTCTTTGTTCTTCTTTGTACTGAGCACAATGTAATGGCTACCTGCTCCTGTTAGGGATTTCCCACAGAAGCATATCACACTCACACATACGTGACAGCGTGTTAGAATGCCCACTTGCGATAGGGAAAGTTATCTCTTTAGACCAGGGTTTCTATCTATGTACTTTTCACCTGGACCAATGCGTGTGATCCGAAGTTACTTGAAATAAATGTAAATTTTCCTTTTTGCATATATTTTTTTGGAAGAGCTCATTTACTGCACTCACACACAGGACTGGGCTGATCTATATTCAACCAAATTCTAACAAGATCCTCATGCTGTTATATGACTGAACCCTGTTTAAAAGTTTTCCTGAGTAGTGGATACATCTGGACACTTGGATCAAGGCTAGCGTGTGCCAGTGGAATGCCATTCTCGTGTTGCTGAAATGGGTTCTACAGAATGGATAAGGCGCTTGAATGACTAGGTCAGTGGTGGCGAACCTTTGGCACTCCAGATGTTATGGACTACAATTCCCATCAGCCCCTGCCAGCATGGCCAATTGACCATGCTGGCAGGGGCTGATGCGAATTGTAGTCCATAACATCTGGAGTGCCAAAGGACTAGGTGACTAGGTGAATGGGACTAGGTGAATGAGTCCTGATTTTGAGGTTCAAATAGGCTTGATGTCTGGCATTTCCTATTTTCCAAATTAGGTTCTACATTTTCTAAGGGAAAACCCCCACATTTAATTGCAAAATTTGCTAGTTATACATTATATACAGGCATCATGTTGCCTTTCTGTATCTCATTGCATGGAGATTTATGCATGGAATTCATATTCATGTAAATTGTATGTTAATGCACAAATCCCTGCCCTTCAACAGGATAATACATAACATATCTTAATTTTTTTAAATTCACTTGGGGCTTAGATTTAAAGCATTTTCATACAGGTTGTCCTAATTACAATCATTTTTAATGACAGTTTTAAAAAATTCATTACTGTCTTACCCGACACTACTTAATATCTCATGTGAATAGTTATATTGTAATCTGGGAATTTTAGGTAGTAAAACGTTTAAAAAATTGTCTGATAAAATTAGAAGTTCTTTATCTTATATACATGATCAAGTTTCTAGATATGGTAGCTCAGTGTCTTATTTCTATACTTCAATGGTTTGTCTCTAAAGTTATTTCTCTTTGATAAGTTAAGAACATAAGAACGTAAGAAAAAGCCTGCTGGATCAGACCAGAGTCCATCTAGTCCAGCACTCTGCTACTCGCAGTGGCCCACCAGGTGCTTTTGGGAGCTCACATGCAGGATGTGAAAGCAGTGGCCTTCTGCTGCTGCTGCTCCTCCCGAGCACCTGGTCTGCTAAGGCATTTGCAATCTCAGATCAAGGAGGATCAAGATTTATTTTTTTATTTTATTTATTTTTTCAATTTATATACCGCCCGATCAACTTCTAAAAGTCCTGAATTCGTACAGACCATTGGTTCTTGACATAAGCTGTGTATATAAACCATGTATGAGTATATTACCCTGACCTGGATAGCCAGCCTGACCTTATTTGTCAGATCTCAAAAGCTTAGCAGGGTGAACCCTGGCACGTATTTAGATGGGAGACCTCCCAGGAACAACAGGGTTGTGAAGTGGTATCATGCTGGCACCATCTCTCAATGTCTCTTGCCTTGAAAATCCCACTGGGATCACCATAAGTTAGATGTGATTTGATGACAAAAAAGGGGAACCAATAAAAAGCGCACCCAGGACTTACCCGGGGCGCCATTGGTGCAGGGGAGGAAGGAGAGACCGGCTTGCCTTCCCCTCATCGGATCGATGTGTCACGTGACAGGGGTGGGAATCGTCACATGACGAGGGAGCCGGGCAGGCTATTTAAGCCAATGCCCAGCTCAGCCCAGCATCCTTACAAGGCTGCCAGCGAGCGGAACTCACCCTCCCTCCCTGAGTTTTGGGCTGTTGTTTTGTGGTAGGTTGTTTATGGCAGACATTTATCGCAGTCTGGGCAGATTCAGGGCATAGGGGCACATCTTTTGGGGGAGGCAGGCTTGCATGCCAGACCTCCCTAGGTGGGGGCCTCAATACAAGGTCTGGGGGTAGGGCTGGGCTTGAGGATGCAGGCCTGGAAGCCCTGTTTCAAGCTCGCTACCCCTGGCAGGAGGGGGTGTCACAAATGGGTAGGTGCCCAAGTGACATCTAGTAACCTCCTGTCCCGATCCCCATTGGGGGATGGTGCCGTGTTCAGAAGGGCCAGGGGCCAGCTGTGGAGCTGACAGTGACCAGGTTCAGCAATATGCCTGCCCAGCTTCCAAAAGAGTTATGCATTATTTGTTAATAAACCGGGCTGCGGCCATTTCTTTTCCAACGAATTTAAGTGTGTGTTTGGTTTGTGAGGGAAACGGAATCCGCACATCTGCACGCAATGTCCAGGGATGGTTCATACTGTCCCTGACCTGAACTTGAATGCTTGACCTGAAATTATGCATAGAGCATATTGCAACAAGTAATATTTGCTGTGTTCCCTGCAACAAACTAGAGTACAGATTATGCATAAAATCATTGTGCATGGATTTTAGGGCTTGGATCTCACTTAGAATTTCTGAAGGTGCATGGAGCACAGCTACCAGACCTGCACACCAGTTTCAAGAGCTCAGGCACAGGGGTAGGGCTTTTGAAAATGGTGCATGGGGGGAGGACACACACAAGGTCCTCCCCCATTCGATCATCCTGACCAGGATAAGCCCCCCCCCCCCCCCAGGGCTTTAATAAAGAGGAAATTTCATTCCTAGAATAGTGGAGGTGTCCCTATAGCAGACTTGGAGATGCTGTCTGACTTAACTAGCTGTACATTCTTGATTTGCATGGGAGTCTTCTATCCACACTTCCCTTTGACCCTGGACCAGTAACTTCTGTTGCAATATTCACTAATATATTGGCTGCATGTGTCCCTTTACTGTTCCACAGCCATTCTCTATGAATTTCTACTTCAAATAATACAGATCTGATTATTCAAAATAACCACCAGCAGCTTGGATGAGACCAATAGGGGACCAGCTTCCATGGAAAGTAGTTAAGCTATACAAATACTTGATCAGTATAGTTTATTTATATAAGTTTTAATTAAACCTCAGCCAAATGAGAGGAGCATCCATTCAAATATGTACCTTTCAAATTCTTCATCTTTCATAAAGAACAAACGATTCTATAAAATGTACTGTCCACTGATTATATCAATAACTTTGAAATAAACTATTTTTGTGCTTGGGATCCAGTTGATGGCTTTGATGCTGTTACTAATATTATATATATATATATATTTGCCGTTTGTCATTTTGTTTTGTTTTTTGTTCTGGTGCTCTAAAACTAAACCCCAGGAGGATTTCTTAATCTCCTTTGCAAAGACTTTAGAAATAAAAGTTTTGAACTGGTTGGTCATAGACAAATCGTTTGTAAAAGCTGGCATTGTCCTTTCATGAAAGCACTACAGGAAAAACTACTTTAAAAACAGAAGAGGACAGGCAACACTACCAGAGCTAAGCTAAGCTAATTATTTTTTAAACAAATAAATGGAGGTCATATAAAAGCGTGAATACATCAGAGACCTTTTCCCTCCATGCGAATTGTCAAATTCTTGTTGCAATTGTCAGCCAAGCATGCACTAGCTTCGTAACTCTCTTCCCCACTCAAAAAGACTTTCAGTGTATTTGAGTAATGTGCCATAAAAACAACAACATATTTTTCCTCCTGAATGCGTTCATGATTTGAACTTCAGTGGCAAAAAGATAGCCAAATAACCTTTCAGCTTGTCTTCCTTAAAGCCAGATTCTAACCAAAGGCAGTTTGTGTGGGAAGCTGCAGAGAGAGAAAGGCGATCCTGCCCAATTCATTGTCCCCCTTATGAAATGTTTAGGGATGAAGCAATATGTTTTGGATAGGTCCAACAGTCCACAACCATTAATAACCAGTTTGACTTCTGGTAGTCCCCTCCCTCTTGACAATGCCCAAGAGGTAGAGTTAGTGCAATACACAGGGAAGATCCAAAGACAGGTGGCAACCAAACCCTAAAGGACACCTTCCTAGAGACAAAGTGTAACTCTTATGTTAAGAATGGGATGACCCAGAAAGGGGTGGAGACTGAAAGAAGCAGAAGGCTGCAGAACTCATGAAGCAAGGCTACTAGGCTGGGGCCTTGACTGGTTATTATAAGGTCTTAACACCTTGTTTAAGATAACTGCAGTGTTGTTGGGAACTAGTGAGAAGGGAGATGTTTATTTTTGCTATACTGTAAATGTTAGAATTTATTGTTTCAGGGCTTTTTGTGTGTAATTGGTGAGAATTCTTTTGGGGACCTTCATCATCTCGAATCCAGTACACCAAGCATCTGGAGTCTTCATGAGCTACCCATTTGTAGGAAGAAATGAACTTGGTATTTTTGGCCTGTAATTAGAGGGATGAGAAATGAGAGTGCCACGCCAACATTCCTGTGCCCCTGTCACCAGAATAGTGGGGGTAATCCGGAGGCATGGTTGGGGGAGGAGCCAATGCTAGTCAGCTTCCACCCGGCCATTGCCTCAGTGCCGGCGTCTGGGGCTTTGGACTTATGCCACCTTTTAAGTAAAGTAAATCCAGTAAGTCCATTGGGGGCTTTCTAGCATCAGGGAGGCTTTTTTGTGTATTTGTGCTGCCAGCAGGCAGGGATGTGGCCTCACAGGGCAAAGCAGGTGGCAAGCACAAGTGTGGTCAAGTCACAGTCCAATGGGTCAAGGCAGGCAGCAGACAAGGCGTAGTCAGGTCACAGTCCAATAGGTCAAGGCAGGCGGCTGGCAAGGCATAGTCAGGTCACATTCCAATAGGTGAAGGAGAACCGAGGAGCAGGCTAGGAATCAACAAAGAACCAGACACATAGCGGCAACAGGCAACACACTTGTTGCGCCCAGGGAGAAGCAAACTCACAGCAAGGCTTATATAGAGAGCCTTGTTCAGGGGGCTGGGATTCTGTGAGGAATGCATCCTCATCAGATGCAGAAACTTCTACTCTCCCATACCTTGCTGCCAAACAAGAACTCCTTCTGTTCTTCTGCAGTAGCAGCCTCTGCTTCTGCCTCCTATGCACAGCTGGCTCAACACTGGGTTCCCTAGGAGGATCTGCAGGCTCCTCCACTTGTATGTCATCAGGCAGGGAAGGACTGGGCATTTGCTCTGCTGCCTGGCCTTCCCCAGGAGCAGCCAACTCTGACTGCACTGCCTCAGAGTCCTCTGTGTCCTGGTAAGTACCCAGGGGCAGGCTAATGACAGTATTTTGTCTTCCCACTCTGCTGGAAAGCCCTCTTGGGAATGTTGGGGTGGGGGAGAGTGGCTGCACCACTGCATTGGGGCACCCGACCCTTGGATGGTGCTGCCCAGCTGATTAATTTTCCAGCAGACATTATTTTTGTCTTCTTGATGTTCAGCTGTAGTCCTCCTTTGGCACTTTCTCTTCTAACTTTCAGCAGTAGCTGTTTTAAGCCATCATTATTTTCTGCCAGTAATGTAGCATCATTGGCATGTCTCACATTGTTCCTCCCGCCAAATTTCACTCCACTGTCATCTAAAACAAATCCATCTTTCCTTATATGATCTGCATACAGATTGAAGAGATAGGAAGATAAAATACATCCTTGTCTAACACCTTTGCCAACTGGAAATCATTCTGTGTCTCCGTTTTCTGTCCTAACAGTAGCCTCTTGTCCAGAGTACAGATTGGCATCAAAACAATCAGGTGCTGTGGCACACCCATTTCCTTTTGTGGGGGAAATAGGCTTGCGGGCTATACCACCGCTCATTGTGTCATCTTACTTTTGCTGAACTTTTTCAACTTTTGTAATTTCATCTTTCTGCATTGATTAGGACATATCATGCCTAACACCTTTCCTGCATGGTTTCTAATATTTTGTAATCCTAGTCGTATTGCTCCTATTGGATGCCTCATGTTATTTGATTGCATTGTTTTATACTGTATAATCAACTTTGAGTATCGGTGATAAAGGTGGACTACAAATTAAGTAAGTGTATATTGCAGTGTAATTAGAGTAGCACTAGGGACTCTCAAGTTTCCAGTTGCCACTCGGCTGTTAAGCTCACTGGGTGACTTTCGACCAGTCACTCTCTGGTAACTACTATTTATTTATCATATTTATATACCGCCCTCCCCCAAAGGCTCACTACTTCTACTTCGTTGTCGTCGTCGTCGTCGTCGTCGTCGTCGTCTCCTCCTCCTCCTCCTCCTCCTCCTCCTCCTCCTCCTCCTCCTCCTCCTCCTCCTCCTTCTCCTCCTCCTCCTCCTCCTCCTCCTCCTCCTCCTCCTCCTCCTTCTCCTTCTCCTCCTTCTCCTCCTCCTCCTCCTCCTCCTCCTCCTCTTCCTCCTTCTCCTCCTCCTCCTTCTCCTTCTCCTCCTCCTCCTCCTCCTCCTCCTCCTCCTTATTACTATTACTATTACTGTTGTTGTTGTTGTTGTTGTTGTTAATTACATTTGATAAACCACTCACTCCCAAAGGGCTCTGAACTTAACCTTCTTCTCAGTGTCATTGTGAGGATAAAATGGAGAATTGTATATGCAAGTTTGAGTTCTTTAGAATAAAGGATAAGAAAGTAATTTAAAATGTGAATCTGGAAGACATGGTTTTTATACCCCACTTTTTTCAACCTTTTAAGGGTCTCAAAGTGGCTTAGAATTGCCTTCCCTTCCCTTCCTCTCCCCACAACAGACACCTTGAAAGGTAGGTAGAGCTGAGAGAGTTCTGAGAGAACTGTGACTAGCCCAAGGTTACCCAGCAGGCTTCATCTGTAGGACTGGTGAATCAAACCCAGTTCTTCAGATTACAGTCCGCCGCTCTTTACTATATTCCACTGGCACTAAAATATGTTAGTAGCTTTTAAACATCTGTGCCAGAAAATATTAATCTTGGGAGAATAAGCTGAAGGGAATTTTGAGCTACAAACTGCAGAAGCAAAAGACCAGCACTGTTTCCTTGCCATGAAACAGCAAAGTTTTGAATCATCTATGTGACAGTTTTGGCATTGTTATGTTCTTTAAAATGGCAGGCCTAATATTCTTTCTCTGCCATAGATCTATGTGTTACTGTCTGTGCCTTTTAAAGTAGACTGAATAGGATACAGTTCCAACTTTATCCTTCAAAGTTCCACTTTGTAGTGCTTTCATGTACAAATATATACAGGAACTTGGAATGAGCATTCCATAAATATGCAAATTGTCTGTCAGATTGGACAGGCGGCATACATTATAAACTGTGTTGACAGCCTGTAGCAAAGCACTCATAGTTTAAACATGATTTTTTAAAAAAAAAATCTAGTTGATTTCTTTCTTATTAAAACATCCATGTTCCAAGTAGAGATGGACAGAAACTTCAATCTGGCTCATGAAGCCATTTATGTTTTTCACAATATGCGTTCTTGGCATCCGTACATCCTTGTGGGTGACATCCGTACACCCTCTGAAGATGTTAGGCATCATGAAAGACAGGCTGGGTGAAAGTCAGCTGTGTAACACTTGTTCTTTTGGCTGTTTCTCTTTTGTTTTATGAAGCATGATAGGAAAGCTCAGGTAGTACTGTACTCAACACTGGTACCACCTCATTTGAGACTTGTATTCAGCTCCTAGCTCCAGAGTTCAAGATAAAATGTGTCAAGCTGGAAAGGTTTCAGAGTGGAAGGTAAGCACAATTAAAGATCCAGAATTTGATCAGGTACAGAAAAACTGTAGTGTATGAGAGCTCTGGCAGGAAAGACATTTTGTTAGTTTTCAAGAGTGCCACTAGGCTTCTATTTATAGAAAATATTAAGAAACCTGCGAAGTTTCAAGGTCAGTTTAGAGTTAGGGACTTCTTTCCAAGTAAAATATATAGAATTTATGCCACACTGGAGCATATTACCTTTGATAACAAAATATTTAGGAATTTTCACAGCGAAGAAAATATAATGCATCTAAGAGCATCCGATGCTAAATTGGCAAGGAAGCAAATGTAGACAAAGGGAATCATAACAGCCATCTTACTGTCAAAAGGGGAGAAAACTTTTGACAATGAGTTGTTGACTTTGTTGATGAGATAGAAGGAAATGGTTATGTAGTGAAATTATTTTCTTTAATCATATTACCCACAAAAATATGTTTTGTATCAGTGCTGTTGTGTACTACTTCATGTTATCAAAATTATTAGAATGAGATAAGTGAGGGAATTTTGAGAGGATCCTATTTCCCTCCCTGTTCTTACTTCCTGCAGTAGCTCAGCCTTTTCTGTTTCTCTCCCACTAACAGCCCCCAGAGCCTCTCCCCTTTCTCCTTTATTTTTCTCCTCATGCCATCCTACCATTTTCTGTACTTCCCTTTGGTCTTTAGATTTACCTCCCATTCCACCTTCTTACTTCTTTCCCTGCTCCATTTCCTCCCTCCTTCATTACACCATTTTTGGTCTCACCTCCCTCCACCCACTGGCTGATGTTAACTGAAGTATGGAACACATACCATCGGTCCATCAAAGTCAGTATTATCTTCTCAGACTTGCAGTGGCACTCCATTCTCTCAGGCTGACATCTATCACATCATCTACTAGCTGGTCTTTTCAACTGGAGATG
Source organism: Sphaerodactylus townsendi (assembly GCF_021028975.2). NCBI lineage: Eukaryota > Metazoa > Chordata > Lepidosauria > Squamata > Sphaerodactylidae > Sphaerodactylus > Sphaerodactylus townsendi. The sequence continues at coordinate 35,390,873 of NC_059427.1, read as the reverse complement.
CTGGGGATTGATCCTGAGACCTACCTGCATGCAAAGTAGATGCTGTACCACTGAGCCATGGCCCTCCCCTTGGGCCTTTTGTGGAGGGTTGCCTAGCATCCCCAACATGGCCACTGTGATGTCATAATAAACACAGACTCACTAGATCTCAGTCAACATCCTTTTTCAAAAGTTATGATGTGTAGACAGTTTTCTATAGTTTTGGACTTTCTATCGTTTTTTAGGTTTCAAAGTTTTCAGCAAAGCTGAGCTTCTCTCCAGGTTTGCATAAAAATCTCCTCACCCCAATGTGGTCCTATTGTATGGATTTTTTGATCTGTTCCTTGGGACCAAGTGTAGAATTAGACATATGATGTTCTCATCAAAACTTAAAGAATCCTCAAAAAAAGAAAAGTAAGATTTGGAACATCCTTCCAAAGTTGTCCCACTAGTATTTAGTGTATCTACTTCAAAGTGAACACAATTTATCTGAGTGAAACAGGAACTTCATGAACAGTAGACTGTTGCATCATGACCTAAACCTTAGCCCGCCCCAAATTCCCTGAAAATCCCTAACTTTTGTGAACAGTGGTTTGAGTGGACTCTATACTGGATTAGAGAGGGTTACTGCTCACAGCAAATTAATTGCAACTGGGCAAATTTTAAAACTTAGAAGAGCCTAAGAGGAACCATTCTGGGTTGGACTAAAGGTCTTTCTAGTCCAGGTTCCTGTTTCCTGTAGTGGCCAACCAGATACAACCTCATAAAAGGCGCATGGCATTAAGTTTGAGAAGATGCTAAAAGGGTTGGTTGAATGATATGACTGGCTTTTGGTTCAAAATGAAGCCTTGAAATGTAATTTTGCTGCTGTGTTTTCAAAAATGTAACTGGTTTATAGTTCTCCAGCCTTACACTGGCTGGGCTATTTAAGACAATATCTCTACAATACTGCAAAGAACAATATTCTTTCCTTCCAGCACTGAAATACTTCCACATGAACAAATAAGTGAGCGTAGCCTTGAATCGGCCAGTCTTGGAACAGTAGGAGAGATTATACAGCTTGCCTACTGGTGTTATGGAATTTCAAATCAAGTTATTTCAATCCATATTTATACAGTGCCATTAAAGACCTACGTTTCCTTTATGGGAAGATATTGTTTGCCAAGAATATCAGTAAGGAAAGTGGCTTAGCCATTTCAGAAGAAACCTCTTCAAAGAATTAAAGGGGCAGAGTCAGCCTCCCAATAGAAAAAGAAATGGTGAAAGACAGAAATGAGTTCCTGAGTTCAGAATATGAGGCTGAGGAAAAATCAGGCAGACCCTGATTTGGCAAGTACGTATGTAAATAAAAGTATATGCAGAATATGCACCACAAAGCTAGTCTATATTGTACCATTCGATTTGGCCTTGGAGACAGGTGGCATCAGGGGTTAAATTTATAAGAGCAGATAACTCAGCAAGAGCTATGAAATCATTTGACAGAGGCCACATTAAGACAGCATCAGAAATTTCTGTCTTTGAAGACAATCACGTTAGGAATCAAAAGGGGTCTAATGTTAGAGACTTGCTTTTCCAATGCAACAAATCATTATACCTGTCAAGATTTATGGACAGATTTATTTATGTTGACAGTGGGACCACTAATGGTTTGACAAATGAGAAGCCTTGACAGATACAACTGATACTTTCAAACATATTTCTTCTATTTGAAGGGGGGGGGGAGGTAATGAGTGATCCTGACAAGCCATATTGGTAGGTACATCTCTGTCAGCACTAAGCATGTTCTCTGTTGTCAGGGGCAAAATGCAGAATTGCTACCAAACTTGATGAACTTCCTATCGTTCTCTACTGTCCAATCCTATAGAGTTAAGTGCACGTAAGCCCATTGATTTCCAAGAATGCACTTCCTAGAGACAAAATAGCCTGGCAGTTTGGTTGACAAATTTCTATTTCCTGCAGTCATTTGCATCACAGAATATACCCTGATGGAGCATTCATTTGTTCTCAAGTGTATGTGTAGAAAAGGGTAATCAGGGTCTTACCCACTGCCTCTCTCGCCAACCTCAATTCACATAAAATTTACATTTACTTGGATCTTATGCATGTAGCACGTGATCCAGGATCTTCTGTTTTCCAGAAGGGATGCTTGAAATCCTACTGCTTTGGTTCACATTCTGTACACCAGTCAAGAACAAGAAGCCAATTTTTAAAAAAAATTAATTTACCATAAACTCATTCATGGCTGTTCATAGCAGGTTCCTTGGCCATATCCTTTTCTTATAATATAGTGCAATACAAATAGGTTTTTGGGAGTGTATATGATCATATAGCTCAATACGTTTCTTTGTTCCTTGCACTGGTTTTGCAAGCAACTGCAATGCAAGGTAAAACAAAAGTTTCACGGATAGCACGATTCTCATAAAAACAGTTTGGGGAGGGGGGGATTAACATGGGGCAGTCTTGCTTTAGGGGCAGGAGCCATGCGAAGTCCCCCCACCCCCGCAACGGGGTTTTCCCATCCTCCACGGTTTATTGACTTGTGTGAAAAGTGGGCTCTGCAGATATCCTGTTGAGGCTTTTTGCTGCTCAGATGGGAAATCCCTCACTTCTTGCTGCCCAGTGTTGCCCAGTGAGAAAGTCCCTGGTGGAATCAGTTTCCTTGATAGCTATAGCTGCTTTCTGACTGGTCAAGTCGTCCGTTGATCGCTCATTGCTGCTACACACCTGAGTGATAGATGGTAAGCCCTTAAAGGGCTAGGCTGTTGTAGCTTCCTTTTTAGGATTCACACTCCTTTTCACAACTTCTTGCAGTCAGGGCTGTGGAGATTTCTACCCCAACATTGCAAAATACACAGCATCCCTGTTTTTTAGGATATGGAGTTTGTTTATATGGGAACCATTTGGAGGGACACCTGTGTGGAAATGGATATTGTAAATGCACTGAAATTGAGGTCAACACACATGCTCTCAGTCAAGCTCCTCGACACATACATTGGGATTCAAATGAAAGTTGAGCAGTGGTACTTTGTTCTTCAGATGTAGTTAACCATTTTGGCCTGAGTGGTGGAAAATCTGGAACACCTACCTATGAAGGTGTTTGTGTGCTAATTAACAGAATAAGGGAGTGGGAGGAGGGATACTTAGCCAGACTCACTGGGAGCGAGCTCAACATCAGCAATACTACTGGCACTTCAGGAGTTCATCTTAGGCAGAAGAAGAAAATAGTTTGGATTTATACCCCCCTTTTCTCAACCACAAGGTGTCTCAAAGTGGCTTACAAACTCCTTTCCTACCTCTCCCCATCTTGTGAGTTAGGTAGGTATGAGAGAGTTCTGAGAGAACTGTGACTAGCCCAAGATCACCCAGCAGGTTTCATGTGGAGGAGTGGGGAAACAAATCCAGTTAACCAGATTAGAGTCTGAGGCCGTTTCCGCACGGCCACGATGGGGGTTGGGTTGGCGTACATAATGCCGACCCAACCCCCCCCGGGACCGTTTGCACAAACAGTCCCAGTTGCGATGGGGAGGACGGCGCAGCATCCGCACAGGCTGCGCCGTCCCCCAAACGCCTCACCGTGTCCTCCGGCCTCCGGCGCGTTGCACAGGCCAGGGGACGGCCCCCCCTACCCTGCATTGACAGCTCGGAAGTTGCGGGGCAGGGGGGAGTGTCATCTGGCCTGTGCGACATTCCAGAGGCCAGAGGATACGATGAGGCATTTGAGAAAGAGGAGGGGGAATGGCAAACGACCACCAAAAAAACACCATTGGGAAGCGAGGTTGGGAAACAGCGGCTTCGTGCCGCTGGGGTGGCGCGAGGGCGGCGCGGCTGTGATGCAGCTGCACCCCCCATATGAACAGCTCCCTGGGGACGGTGTTTTTGCCGTCCCCAGGGCGCTGTTAAAGGCCCATGCGGAAAGGGCCTGACATTCATGTGAAACAGTATGGAATCAAACCTGGTTCTTCAGATTAGAGTCCACCGCTCTTAACCACTACATCATGCTGGCTCTCAGAAACTGCAGAGGACCAGGAGGCAATGACAAATATATTTTATGTCCATTGCCTTCACCAATGCTGATGACTTTCGTCCCATTCCCAGTATTTCAGGAGTTCTCCTCAGTTTCTTGGACAGAGAACTGACCCCGCATGCCAAGCAAGATGGTCTGGCAAGTTTCATTTCAGCAAATGTGCCAGAATATATGCCACTGGTTCAGTCACACAACTGCATTTCACATGACTCTTGTGTAAGCACTGTGTGTGCCAGTTGGGAGAAGAATCACATTTTTTCAAACAAAAGAAAATGTTACTGTCTGCTGTCTGAGTCATAGGGAAACACAACAGAAATGCACAAACCTTGGGGAGAGATTTTTGAAATCCCCCATGTGGCAAATGAATAACAACTAGGTACTGATAAAAAAGCTGTTTGGAAAGAAGTATTATTTCGCAAAATAAACTGAGGATCACCCAAAGTGTTGGGTCCCTGACAAGGATGCTCAGTAGTTCTCCTCAATTAACAAAGGTTCTGATCTGTTTTAGGTGTTTGGCAAAAGTAAATATTTTCCTTCCAGTTGAATGAAAACAGTGTAATGGAACACAGCTTCCCCTTCTGGGAAATTCTGTCCAATTTAAAAAAGAAGGAAAGGAATTCTACCAAGGCTGGAAAAATGCTGTAACTGATCATTTCCAGAAGAGCACAATCCATATCAACACAGTTTCCTACCCAAATAAAGGGTATAATTCACAAATCCATTTTGGCATATTAGACTGTAGATTGAGGTCAGTTTAATTGAAAGTATCCTTGGGGGAAGAGGTTAACTGAGTGATACATCCTGGCTATGTATTTCACTGGTGAACCAACATGGAGCTATCTGAGCATGACTTTCTGTGCATGCTTCAACATGAGCACCACATCAGTCTGGGCCTTCTTCAGCCATGAGGCAGAAGTTCAGTACTGCTTTATTTCATTAGTTATCTTGGGTTTTGATTATCCTTGTTTCTTATCAAGTCAACATGAATCACTCACTGTAAGAATGAAGGAGTAAGAAGAAGGGAGCTCCCAAGCACCTTGAAAAACAATTGGCTGAAATTTTCTAAGCACTTGAAGAAAGTTCAGGTTTTTCTGGAAGTCTCCCGCAATGAATAACATTAAAAACCCCATGGCTTGTATCAGTTCTTTTCGAGACCCCTTTCCTGAAATTCTCATTTTTCCCCAATACAGTTTTTTTTATTATTAGGGCATTCCATACCTGAAGTTGACTTCAGAAACTTGGAAACTTGGCCATCATAAGAACATAAGAACATAAGAACAAGCCAGCTGGATCAGACCAGAGTCCACCTAGTCCAGCTCTCTGCTACTTGCAGTGGCCCACCAAGTGCCTTTGGGAGCTCACATGCAGGATGTGAACGCAATGGCCTTCTGCTGCTGCTGCTCCTGAGCACCTGGTCTGTCAAGGCAATTGCAATCTCAGATCAAAGAGGATCAAGATTGGTCGCCATCGATCGACTTCTCCATAAATCTGTCCAAGCCCCTTTTAAAGCTATCCAGGTTAGTGGCCATCACCACCTGTGGCAGCATATTCCAAACACCAATCACACGTTGCGTGAAGAAGTGTTTCCTTTTATTAGTCCTAATTCTTCCCCCCAGCATTTTCAATGAATGCCCCCTGGTTCTATCATCAAGGTCAGTCTACTGGTTCTCATCAAGGTCAGTCTACTCAGTCTGGCAGCAGCTCTTGAAGATCTTAGGCAGATCTTCCACACCAAGGATTTTCGTATGTTTCAGGTACCCACTGGTGCATTTTTCATGTTTCCGCATGGCATCAACTTTTTTGTGCACAGATCACTAACCCCCTATTCTTTCCAGAAAATAATCTGCTTTATTTTAAACCTGTACGAAACTAGTATTCCCACTATCAGTGGGAGCAGTTTCTTGTATCTGAAGTGGAATCAGCATACTTGCAGGACATGGGTAAAAAGCTGGTCAATTGCATGTCACTTACTCCTATCATTTGTTGATGACCACAAGGGCCAATCTTTGGCATTAATTACCATAACAGAAGAGAATCACCTGCCTTTCAGGCAGTGAGGAGGGAGTTGGAGGCTTTGGAAATGGAAGAGTTAAAATAAAAGTTGTTAAAAGTTATTGAGTTTGTCCTATCCAGCAATTGGTCATGCTTGTTTAAATAAACGGAAGGGAAACACCCACAACTCAATCTACCTTTTAGGAAGGGGAGCAGGGATTATTGGAGGTGTCTGCAAATATGTGGAAGTTTTCAAAAAGTTTTTTTTTTACTGTAGTGAATTATGGCTATGCAACATTGTGTTGCCCATGCTTCTCAAATGGCTAATTCCCCCCTTCTTTGGCAGGAATTTAACTCCCTCCATATTCTGGGGGCAGAGGAGAATCCCTTGTCCTCTAGCAGGAACGTTTGGGGTAGCATTTTTGGGCTGCCGTTGGAGGTGAGGAAATCACACTCTGGATATTTTCTCTCTGCAGAAATTACCAGTGGATTCAAGTGTAGTTCTTAAGAGATCCATTGGGCCAATCACTCTCTCAAACTAATTTACTTCAGAGTTTTTGTGAGGATATCATGAAGAGGGACAATACATATAGCACACTCTGGCTTATTTAGAGGAAGAACGAAAAAAAATGTGATCGACAGATTTTTCAATCTGGGCATGGAACACAAATGTGATTAGAATTTTTTTAATTCATGCAGCACTGTAAAGTACATGCCAATTTAAACAGTTCATGCTGAGTTCCAAGGCAATCAATGACAGGTCCATGAGGATTTAAGGGATTAACAGTAAACAATTTCTGCATATACATCCACAAAATAGCTGGTTTTGGGTCTGCTGAACGTTGATCGAACGTGCACAGAAGCACATCTTTCCACTCTGCTCTGGGGAAGATCATGGTGGTAGATAATGCTTGATTAGGATCTCAGGCAAGCATTAGGAGCTGGCCAAATGATCATTTCGTGTCAGGTAATGGCAAAATTCCAGTCACATCATTCACTTGTATACCAGCACAGAAACAACAGAATAAATAGTAAATCCATAACTGTGAAGTGAGAATAGAGGGACAAATATGTATGTTCAAGCTGAAATCGTAAGACTCAGCTTTTTAAGTAAACAGGCTAGTACATAAGCTAGCTAGCTGTATCAAATGTCGGTGGCTCGTAGCTACTTTATAAGGACACTCATTCACAGGTAAATGCATACACTTGTCCAGTGAAATGGGAGGCTAGAGGAGATCTATTTCCGCATAAATTTGAATGCCTCTCAGCTTATGTTTTCAAGTGGCAAGCTTGAAGGGAGAAAATCTACCTCATGATGCCTATTTCATCACTTGCAATTTGCTGGGAAAGAATGGATAGTGTGAACTGAAGAGAGCCCTGGCTAAACTGAGTGCTATATTGAACTCACTTTAGACCAGGGGTAGGGAACCTGCTGGGGGTGGGGGGGGGGGGGGGTGGGGGGGGGGGGGGGTGGGGGGGGGGGGGGGTGGGGGGGGGGGGGGGTGGGGGGGGGGGGGGGTGGGGGGGGGGGGGGGTGGGGGGGGGGGGGGGTGGGGGGGGGGGGGGGTGGGGGGGGGGGGGGGTGGGGGGGGGGGGGGGTGGGGGGGGGGGGGGGTGGGGGGGGGGGGGGGTGGGGGGGGGGGGGGGTGGGGGGGGGGGGGGGTGGGGGGGGGGGGGGGTGGGGGGGGGGGGGGGTGGGGGGGGGGGGGGGTGGGGGGGGGGGGGGGTGGGGGGGGGGGGGGGTGGGGGGGGGGGGGGGTGGGGGGGGGGGGGGGTGGGGGGGGGGGGGGGTGGGGGGGGGGGGGGGTGGGGGGGGGGGGGGGTGGGGGGGGGGGGGGGTGGGGGGGGGGGGGGGTGGGGGGGGGGGGGGGTGGGGGGGGGGGGGGGTGGGGGGGGGGGGGGGTGGGGGGGGGGGGGGGTGGGGGGGGGGGGGGGTGGGGGGGGGGGGGGGTGGGGGGGGGGGGGGGTGGGGGGGGGGGGGGGTGGGGGGGGGGGGGGGTGGGGGGGGGGGGGGGTGGGGGGGGGGGGGGGTGGGGGGGGGGGGGGGTGGGGGGGGGGGGGGGTGGGGGGGGGGGGGGGTGGGGGGGGGGGGGGGTGGGGGGGGGGGGGGGTGGGGGGGGGGGGGGGTGGGGGGGGGGGGGGGTGGGGGGGGGGGGGGGTGGGGGGGGGGGGGGGTGGGGGGGGGGGGGGGTGGGGGGGGGGGGGGGTGGGGGGGGGGGGGGGTGGGGGGGGGGGGGGGTGGGGGGGGGGGGGGGTGGGGGGGGGGGGGGGTGGGGGGGGGGGGGGGTGGGGGGGGGGGGGGGTGGGGGGGGGGGGGGGTGGGGGGGGGGGGGGGTGGGGGGGGGGGGGGGTGGGGGGGGGGGGGGGTGGGGGGGGGGGGGGGTGGGGGGGGGGGGGGGTGGGGGGGGGGGGGGGTGGGGGGGGGGGGGGGTGGGGGGGGGGGGGGGTGGGGGGGGGGGGGGGTGGGGGGGGGGGGGGGTGGGGGGGGGGGGGGGTGGGGGGGGGGGGGGGTGGGGGGGGGGGGGGGTGGGGGGGGGGGGGGGTGGGGGGGGGGGGGGGTGGGGGGGGGGGGGGGTGGGGGGGGGGGGGGGTGGGGGGGGGGGGGGGTGGGGGGGGGGGGGGGTGGGGGGGGGGGGGGGTGGGGGGGGGGGGGGGTGGGGGGGGGGGGGGGTGGGGGGGGGGGGGGGTGGGGGGGGGGGGGGGTGGGGGGGGGGGGGGGTGGGGGGGGGGGGGGGTGGGGGGGGGGGGGGGTGGGGGGGGGGGGGGGTGGGGGGGGGGGGGGGTGGGGGGGGGGGGGGGTGGGGGGGGGGGGGGGTGGGGGGGGGGGGGGGTGGGGGGGGGGGGGGGTGGGGGGGGGGGGGGGTGGGGGGGGGGGGGGGTGGGGGGGGGGGGGGGTGGGGGGGGGGGGGGGTGGGGGGGGGGGGGGGTGGGGGGGGGGGGGGGTGGGGGGGGGGGGGGGTGGGGGGGGGGGGGGGTGGGGGGGGGGGGGGGTGGGGGGGGGGGGGGGTGGGGGGGGGGGGGGGTGGGGGGGGGGGGGGGTGGGGGGGGGGGGGGGTGGGGGGGGGGGGGGGTGGGGGGGGGGGGGGGTGGGGGGGGGGGGGGGTGGGGGGGGGGGGGGGTGGGGGGGGGGGGGGGTGGGGGGGGGGGGGGGTGGGGGGGGGGGGGGGTGGGGGGGGGGGGGGGTGGGGGGGGGGGGGGGTGGGGGGGGGGGGGGGTGGGGGGGGGGGGGGGTGGGGGGGGGGGGGGGTGGGGGGGGGGGGGGGTGGGGGGGGGGGGGGGTGGGGGGGGGGGGGGGTGGGGGGGGGGGGGGGTGGGGGGGGGGGGGGGTGGGGGGGGGGGGGGGTGGGGGGGGGGGGGGGTGGGGGGGGGGGGGGGTGGGGGGGGGGGGGGGTGGGGGGGGGGGGGGGTGGGGGGGGGGGGGGGTGGGGGGGGGGGGGGGTGGGGGGGGGGGGGGGTGGGGGGGGGGGGGGGTGGGGGGGGGGGGGGGTGGGGGGGGGGGGGGGTGGGGGGGGGGGGGGGTGGGGGGGGGGGGGGGTGGGGGGGGGGGGGGGTGGGGGGGGGGGGGGGTGGGGGGGGGGGGGGGTGGGGGGGGGGGGGGGTGGGGGGGGGGGGGGGTGGGGGGGGGGGGGGGTGGGGGGGGGGGGGGGTGGGGGGGGGGGGGGGTGGGGGGGGGGGGGGGTGGGGGGGGGGGGGGGTGGGGGGGGGGGGGGGTGGGGGGGGGGGGGGGTGGGGGGGGGGGGGGGTGGGGGGGGGGGGGGGTGGGGGGGGGGGGGGGTGGGGGGGGGGGGGGGTGGGGGGGGGGGGGGGTGGGGGGGGGGGGGGGTGGGGGGGGGGGGGGGTGGGGGGGGGGGGGGGTGGGGGGGGGGGGGGGTGGGGGGGGGGGGGGGTGGGGGGGGGGGGGGGTGGGGGGGGGGGGGGGTGGGGGGGGGGGGGGGTGGGGGGGGGGGGGGGTGGGGGGGGGGGGGGGTGGGGGGGGGGGGGGGTGGGGGGGGGGGGGGGTGGGGGGGGGGGGGGGTGGGGGGGGGGGGGGGTGGGGGGGGGGGGGGGTGGGGGGGGGGGGGGGTGGGGGGGGGGGGGGGTGGGGGGGGGGGGGGGTGGGGGGGGGGGGGGGTGGGGGGGGGGGGGGGTGGGGGGGGGGGGGGGTGGGGGGGGGGGGGGGTGGGGGGGGGGGGGGGTGGGGGGGGGGGGGGGTGGGGGGGGGGGGGGGTGGGGGGGGGGGGGGGTGGGGGGGGGGGGGGGTGGGGGGGGGGGGGGGTGGGGGGGGGGGGGGGTGGGGGGGGGGGGGGGTGGGGGGGGGGGGGGGTGGGGGGGGGGGGGGGTGGGGGGGGGGGGGGGTGGGGGGGGGGGGGGGTGGGGGGGGGGGGGGGTGGGGGGGGGGGGGGGTGGGGGGGGGGGGGGGTGGGGGGGGGGGGGGGTGGGGGGGGGGGGGGGTGGGGGGGGGGGGGGGTGGGGGGGGGGGGGGGTGGGGGGGGGGGGGGGTGGGGGGGGGGGGGGGTGGGGGGGGGGGGGGGTGGGGGGGGGGGGGGGTGGGGGGGGGGGGGGGTGGGGGGGGGGGGGGGTGGGGGGGGGGGGGGGTGGGGGGGGGGGGGGGTGGGGGGGGGGGGGGGTGGGGGGGGGGGGGGGTGGGGGGGGGGGGGGGTGGGGGGGGGGGGGGGTGGGGGGGGGGGGGGGTGGGGGGGGGGGGGGGTGGGGGGGGGGGGGGGTGGGGGGGGGGGGGGGTGGGGGGGGGGGGGGGTGGGGGGGGGGGGGGGTGGGGGGGGGGGGGGGTGGGGGGGGGGGGGGGTGGGGGGGGGGGGGGGTGGGGGGGGGGGGGGGTGGGGGGGGGGGGGGGTGGGGGGGGGGGGGGGTGGGGGGGGGGGGGGGTGGGGGGGGGGGGGGGTGGGGGGGGGGGGGGGTGGGGGGGGGGGGGGGTGGGGGGGGGGGGGGGTGGGGGGGGGGGGGGGTGGGGGGGGGGGGGGGTGGGGGGGGGGGGGGGTGGGGGGGGGGGGGGGTGGGGGGGGGGGGGGGTGGGGGGGGGGGGGGGTGGGGGGGGGGGGGGGTGGGGGGGGGGGGGGGTGGGGGGGGGGGGGGGTGGGGGGGGGGGGGGGTGGGGGGGGGGGGGGGTGGGGGGGGGGGGGGGTGGGGGGGGGGGGGGGTGGGGGGGGGGGGGGGTGGGGGGGGGGGGGGGTGGGGGGGGGGGGGGGTGGGGGGGGGGGGGGGTGGGGGGGGGGGGGGGTGGGGGGGGGGGGGGGTGGGGGGGGGGGGGGGTGGGGGGGGGGGGGGGTGGGGGGGGGGGGGGGTGGGGGGGGGGGGGGGTGGGGGGGGGGGGGGGTGGGGGGGGGGGGGGGTGGGGGGGGGGGGGGGTGGGGGGGGGGGGGGGTGGGGGGGGGGGGGGGTGGGGGGGGGGGGGGGTGGGGGGGGGGGGGGGTGGGGGGGGGGGGGGGTGGGGGGGGGGGGGGGTGGGGGGGGGGGGGGGTGGGGGGGGGGGGGGGTGGGGGGGGGGGGGGGTGGGGGGGGGGGGGGGTGGGGGGGGGGGGGGGTGGGGGGGGGGGGGGGTGGGGGGGGGGGGGGGTGGGGGGGGGGGGGGGTGGGGGGGGGGGGGGGTGGGGGGGGGGGGGGGTGGGGGGGGGGGGGGGTGGGGGGGGGGGGGGGTGGGGGGGGGGGGGGGTGGGGGGGGGGGGGGGTGGGGGGGGGGGGGGGTGGGGGGGGGGGGGGGTGGGGGGGGGGGGGGGTGGGGGGGGGGGGGGGTGGGGGGGGGGGGGGGTGGGGGGGGGGGGGGGTGGGGGGGGGGGGGGGTGGGGGGGGGGGGGGGTGGGGGGGGGGGGGGGTGGGGGGGGGGGGGGGTGGGGGGGGGGGGGGGTGGGGGGGGGGGGGGGTGGGGGGGGGGGGGGGTGGGGGGGGGGGGGGGTGGGGGGGGGGGGGGGTGGGGGGGGGGGGGGGTGGGGGGGGGGGGGGGTGGGGGGGGGGGGGGGTGGGGGGGGGGGGGGGTGGGGGGGGGGGGGGGTGGGGGGGGGGGGGGGTGGGGGGGGGGGGGGGTGGGGGGGGGGGGGGGTGGGGGGGGGGGGGGGTGGGGGGGGGGGGGGGTGGGGGGGGGGGGGGGTGGGGGGGGGGGGGGGTGGGGGGGGGGGGGGGTGGGGGGGGGGGGGGGTGGGGGGGGGGGGGGGTGGGGGGGGGGGGGGGTGGGGGGGGGGGGGGGTGGGGGGGGGGGGGGGTGGGGGGGGGGGGGGGTGGGGGGGGGGGGGGGTGGGGGGGGGGGGGGGTGGGGGGGGGGGGGGGTGGGGGGGGGGGGGGGTGGGGGGGGGGGGGGGTGGGGGGGGGGGGGGGTGGGGGGGGGGGGGGGTGGGGGGGGGGGGGGGTGGGGGGGGGGGGGGGTGGGGGGGGGGGGGGGTGGGGGGGGGGGGGGGTGGGGGGGGGGGGGGGTGGGGGGGGGGGGGGGTGGGGGGGGGGGGGGGTGACTCTGAAGATGCCAGCCACAGATGCAGGCGAAACGTCAGGAGAGAATGCTGCTAGAACACGGCCATACAGCCCGGAAACCACACAACACCCCACTATACTGTAATTCCTTAACTGCAAGTATTCTCAGCCTAATAGGTGCCTGGGTGGGAAACTGTCTGGAAGGCAACTGAAATACATTAGGGCAAACAGCCCTAATTTTATATAGACATTGATAAGGTCTAAATGAACCCAAATAGCTCAATGAAAACATGGACAGAGCGAAATCTAAAACTAGAGATTATTAGGAAAGGCGTTGAAAATAAAATGTCCACTATCACAATGCTCTTCTTGTTTAAGTTCACAGAGACATTTCACATACACTTCACACTGGCTACACTGCTCAGGCTCTCTATGCTCAGTTCAGTCTTATGTGGAATACTGTGTGCCACCTTGTTTGTCCTATCTCAAAGTGAATATTGCAGAAGAATAAGAAAGGGTAAGAGAAATGATCAAGAAGCTGGAGTTTCTCCTCTATGAAGAAAGGTCTTTATTTCATCAGCTGTATGTGTAAAATATACTAGTGTTTTGCAATATGCTAGTTTTTTCTTTTTCTTTTACTGGTGACCCTTTTTGCCTACTATCAAAACCTGGGCCACAAATCTGGAAACACTCACAATAATTTCTAGATTATTCTAAAATTAGGTATTTATGATTATACCTATTCCAATTTTATGTTAAAAGTGTGTATAAAATACCATGACAATATCTCATTAAAACCAAATCAACCAAACAAAATATGGTAGTAGCTCACTTTACTGTTAATCTGTCCAGAAGCCAAACCTCCCTATTTCTGCCATCCCAGTTATTGATGTTTGTATTTACATTGAAGGGATTCTAGAACTTTGCCCTTGTGTTCAGCAGTACAGTTTCTCTCCTCAAAGAAGCTTTGAAGCATGGGCCAGGTTGCTAGCTCTGAAAACTGGCAAGTACTTGGCAGTCAGAAGCTGGTTGTGCAGAATGGTTGAACCAAAAAAGCTGCCAGCCAGAACGGAAAGAAATTGCCTTACTGGTTTCAAGGGCTTTTTCTGGGGCCTTTGCTTTTATTTATTTTATTTATTTATTGTTTAGATTTCTTAGACCGCCTAATCCCCGGAGGGCTCTAGGCGGTTTACAACAAATATAAATTACAACAGTTAAAATACAGTTAAAACCCCCATTAAAAACTTAAGCAGCACATCAAATCCTAAAACAACCTGTTAAGACCCATAATACACAGAATACTGGCGCTTGGGCCTAAAGCTGGGAGGGGAACGACGTCCAAGATGGCAAGGATATGCCGTATCAGGATGGTAACAGATGGAGGGGGCTCATAATGGGGCAGCCAATCCGTGGCCGGCCTCACCGAAGGCCCGGTGGAACAGCTCGGTTTTACAGCCCTTTTTAAGGACTTAGTTGGGGTATGATCCTCAGAGGAGCTAGTAGCAGCAATCTTGCTTCATGACTGGAGTACCGGCTACAAGTCAAGCGCTTCTCCATGCAAGGTATCCTTGCAGTTCTACCATTGTATTGATTTGTAGGAAAGTCTATTGGAAGTTTTGGTTTGATATCCAGCTCCACATGTTAAGGAAACCTAGGGTAGAAAGGTTGACAATTTGTAGGAAAATCTATTGGATTTGTAGGAAAGTCTATTGGAGCTTCTGATTTGATACCCAGCTCCATACGGTAAAGGGAATCTAGGGCAGAAAGGTTGACAATTTGCTGTTCTCAAGAAAGTACTTCTGCTGAGGCCTCTGGATGTGGAGTTTGCACTGGGGTGAGGAACTTTGGCAGCTTCAGGGATCTCCTGAGATACCAAGTTTTTTAAAATCAGATATGGTTCCTGATCTTCTTGTTCTTTCTCATATGGGGAATTCCAAGGTCCATGCTTGTAGGGGTCCTGGCGGGAAGAGATAACATTGGCCTAGGCCATTTAAATATTATTAATATTTCCATCCTTATATTTTAGGACTGAGGTCTGCATTTTCACTCTATCGCTACATATGATTAGACTGGATCCATCAACAGATTATGAGATACTCATGCTGGAATAGTTAATGTATTAGTAGTAGGCATGATATACAAGAAGTGGCTAACAGAATGTCTGAAGTTGGTTGGCTTGTATAAAGTTTTGACTTTTAGCGGCCTGGGACCCTCGTACCTCCGGGACCGCATTACCCCATATGTCCCAGCTCGACCTCTGCATTCGGCAGAGGCCAACTTACTGGAGATCCCTGGCCCCTCAATGATGTGGCTGGCCTCCACTCGAGGCAGGGCATTTACGGCTCTGGCCCCTGCCTGGTGGAACGCTCTCCCTCCAGCTTCCCGGGCCCTGCGGGACCTTGGTGATTTCCGCAGGGCCTGTAAGACTGAGTTGTTCCACCGGGCCTTTGGAGAAACCAGCCGCTGAGTTGTGCCCCCCCCCCCAGTTTATGGGTCCTCAATATCATCAGGACCCATTATTGAGATCTACAGGTCCTAATACCATCAGGACCCACAGCCTCTCCCTCCTCCTTCTAGGATGATTACGTTTAGGTGGGATGCCATCTTAGGACACAACTGCTGTTTTTATTATATTTATGGAAGTCTGATTATGATGATTTTATATACGGTTTTTATGTTGTACGCCGTCCAGAGCCCTTCGGGGATGGGGCGGTATATTAAATAAATAAATAAATAAATAAAAATAAAGACAAACTTTTGGCTGTAAAATCTAGCAAAACAATGATGAGTTACAGAATAATTATGGGTATTCTCAAAACCTGATGCATAGCTTTCTTGATAGCCTTCTGAATGTGAAAACTTGAAGAGCTTCTTTTTGATCTGTCAACTAATATATGTCAACGACAGCCCTAAGAGACTTCTGAAGTGCCCTACTCATTCCCTGTAGTTTTTTTTAACAGACATGATAACATGAATATCCATAGTGTTCCTTGTTTTCCCACCCATATTTCCAGTTTTAGTAGAAAGTATCTTGGAACAGTTAATCTTTTGGAGCTTTTGTGTAATTCAGTGTTTGTGTGTGTGTAAGTGTCAGTCCCATGTGCAAAGATTATCGTGATCTGTGGATGGTGGAAGAATAGATGGTTTGGACTGCAGGGCTTTGAAGTGTGTCTTTGTCATCTTTAATTACACAGTTGTCTTGGGAAAGGGAGAAAAGAGGGAGTGCTGGTCTTAATAAAACAGCCATTTCATTCGTCGTTGTGTGTGTTGTTTTAGCATGTAGCAACAATGCCTGATTTTGCTTCAAGCAATGAAAGAGAGAGCAATATAAGGGAACAAAGAGACCAACAATGGAATAAGTCAATTTTAGATATACATAAGCGGGGACCAGTGAGAAACTTGCAGGGAAACTCCCCAATTTCCCCTTTGGCTTTTGACAACCTCATAAGAACAGAAGAACATAAGGAGCCTGCTGGATCAGACCAGAGTCCATCTAGTCCAGCACTCTGCTACTTGCAGTGGTCCACCAGATGCCTTTGGGAGCTCACGTACAGCATGTGAAAGCAATGGCCTTCTGCTGCTGCTCCTGAGCACCTGGTCTGCTAAGGCATTTGCAATGTCAGATCAAGGAGGATCAAGATTGTTCCTCCCTTTCCAGCCACCTTTCTCCACTCTTGCTCCTGCTGCCTCTCCTTCCTCCCATCTTTCCTTATTTACTCCTCCCTCTTCTTACTTCACACTGGTTCTTGCCTCCCATATCTGCTTCTTTCCAATGACTCCACTCTCTGCCACTCCCTTCTCCTCAGCATCATGAAGGGAGGAGCTGGGTACTATCACTTTCTCCATCCTGCTCAGCAGTGCCCATTGATTTGGGTTATGAAAAAGGAATAAAATCCTCGAATTTCAATTGAAGTAATTTTGTAATTTAATTGGAAGTAATTTTTATTATTATTGACTGCATATGTTGAAATATTGTCTGCAGTATGTTGGAAGGCAACCTAAATCGGCTTTGTCAGGGGAGGGGAGACATAAATGGAATAAAATAAAGATAAATAAAATAAATTTTAAAGTTTGGGGATTTTTCTACAAGCCTGGGGGTTCCCTGGGCTTGCGGAAATCTATCCTTTTTTGTATTGTGAATGGTATCAAGTTCAACTTAAATATAAACATAGGCTGTTTCCACACGGGCAAAATACAGTGACCCTGGGATGCTAAAAACAGCGTCCCTGGGGAAGGGTTTGCACAGCCACCGCCGCCGCATTGCAGCGGCGGCGGCCACGCAACCCCCAAGCGGTGTGAAGCTGCTGTTTCTGAACATTGCTCCCTGGGCGAGGTTTTTCAGAAACAGCAGCTTCAAAACGCTGCCATGCGAATGGCAGTGGCTGGAAGGCACCACCCCCCTTTCCCGAACGCCTTCCCTTCCCTCCGACCTTCCGGTGCGTCGCCCAGGCCTGGGGACATGCCCCCCTGCCCTGCAACTCCAGAGCTGTTGCACAGGGCAGGGGGGGTGTTCCCTGGCCTGGGCGGCAACGCTGTCGGAGGAAGACTCAAAGGCATTCGAGCGACTTAAGCCACCAGACCATTCATTACCGAGAAAACGGTCCCGGGGGGGGGGTGCGTTGGCGTCATGTATGTCGATGCACCCCCCCGATCGTGGCCATACGGAAACGGCCTAACAATGACAGGAACTTCATTAAGACTTATGTTTATGTTATATAACAATATGCAAAGAACTGCTGCAAAAATACAATAAAGTCATTGCTGAAAATACTGTACTCCCAACTTAAGTTAAAAGGAGGTTTGGGAATTCATCTTCCACTTCCTGGACCATCTTTGTTGTAGAATGGTAGGCACTATGACCCAAGCGGAGCATTCTAGAAGATGGTCCAGGAAATGGCAGTTTAATTCATAAATCTCCTTTTAACTTCAGTTGGGACAGAGTATAGCTCATAATTAAATTTCTAATACCATGGCTACCTGGCATCTGGGATTTGTTGAGCCCTGTGCTACAGTAACACCACAAAACTATACTGTGCTCATTTCTGGTAGTAGAATAGGCCAGCAGTAGATCTATTAGTTTCAGACCTAAACATTTACAAACTTTTCTTCTTGGAGTGAAAGAAAAGCTGCTGCTTCATGAAGTTCATTTCTCGCACCTGCTCCAAACTCCAATTACTTCTCTAATAAAATATAAGAACATCTTTTCAGAAGATCATTACTTGAATAATTCTTTTTACGCAATCTCTGTGGCTTAATGTATACTATAAATTCTGAAAAATGACCCATATCATGGATTTCATTTCCATACTTTGTATTTCTCATTCCTCAATTAGCCCTTTGGCAAGTTGCAGAGCTTGTGTACAGTGTGAAATATGAGTGTTATCTGAGATGCTGTCTTCATTTAAACTAGTGATATTGGTACAATCCTGGCCCTATTAGAATGGATGGCAAAAGCTTTTATCGAATAATTGCACTATTTCTGTGCATCTTGGTGCATTATTCTCTATTAATAAGTGTCAGTACTAGCACCATCGCTGGTGCAAGGTAGATCTTGCTCCTCATTTTGACAGCATAGCCGTTAAAAAAATGGACGATTGCTGGTGGCTGAGTTCTTATTTTTGATGATTCATCGTTCAGATTTTAATGCTTGATATAAATAACATTTCTACAAGGCTACTTGTACACAGGGGTCACAAAACATCAGTCTTCCTAATAATGAATTAGACCCATTGGTCTATAATGATCAGTATTGTCTACTCTGACTGGCAGTCGCTCTCCAGGGTTTCAAGTCGAGGTCTTCTATATTACTGGCTATGTCTTCTCTGGAGACAGATGTAGTTCTCCAGGAAATGTTACATACAAGGATAAACAGGGACTGCTAAAAAAAAGATACTGAAAATTCACAAATGTGTATGATAGAATAAGGAGATATTAATCTTGGCCTCCCTCTCTCTTACCTTTCATAAACTACCATGTAATATGTAGCCACTTTGTTACCAAAATCAAGTTACATATACACCAGGTTAATGCTGGCCCAAGTAATATCATACATAGGTAAGGATGTCAAAATGAGGCTGAACATAGGAGCTTTAAGAACATAAGAAAAGCCCTGGAGTATCAGACCAAGGATCCACCTGGGCTGATAGCTTGCTTCCAAAAATGAACTTTTTGGGAACTTCTGCTCCCTCTCCCAAATACTAGGAACTGGGGGCCCTTTAATTCATTAGCTTTATCAGAAGAGAGACAGCAGAAAGTATCTCAAACAATATATAATTAACTCTGTGGAATTCTTTGATACAGATGTCGTAATGGGCACTAGTTTAGGTGGCTTGGGATTAGACACATTCATGGAGAATAGTCTCATCCATGACTGTTAGTCATGATGGCTAAATGCCTTGAGGCAGTACAACTTTGAATGCCATTTGCTGGAAGGCAACATCAAAGGGAGGTTGGACCTCAGTGTCCTACTGTCTTCCAGTGAATCCAGTTGGCAGCTGTGGGAAACCACATGCTGGACTAGGTGGACTAAGCCAGGAGAGCTCTCCTTATTATGAATGGCCTGTCGAATGCCTCCTGAAATCTATTGAAGACAATAGCAGTCTCCTATTTGCCACAAGAATATTATATTCAGAGGGAGACCACCCCTTATTGTGGAGTGCCTGATGAGCTGTCATGGCAAGCATCCACTGAAAACTCTCTCCTGCAAGAATATCTAACCCCCTTTCAAACCATCTAGGGCAGCCATTCTCAACCAGGGTTCCGTGGTACCTGGGGTACCGTGAGCAAGTCCCAGGGGTACCGCCTGTGGTAACACCACCGGTGCCAACAAGGACATGGAGCTGGCCCATGGGGCAGGGCCTGCCGCAAGGTCAGCAGCCGCCACCCCCGTGCTTCCCTTCACCCTGGGAGGAGAAGGTGGGGGGGTGGCAAGCAGGAGCAATGGGAGGGGAAGGTGGTGGTGGTGGCAGGGGTACCGTGAGATATGAAGAGTGAGGTCAAGGGTACCCTGACCTCGAAAAGGTTGGGAAACACTGATCTAGGGACTAGCGGCCATCACTACATCTCTCAGCATCAAAGTCCTCAAGCTAATTATGTGTCCTTTCTTTTGGTTGTCCCACACCTTCAGCCAATCAGACTCATTGGGTGACACTGTGTTCTAGCATTCTAAGAGAGGGTGAAAAACTGCCAAACACATAACTTTAGTTTCTTTATGGAGTTGCTGCTTTGGTTGGCATAGAATTTCCCAGCGCCCTGTGATGCTTCTACGTCCCTTGATTCATTTCACAGCGCAGGTTCCCCCTTCATTTGCAAAGTGATAACCTATTACCATAACTAAACCGCCTATTGCATGGAGGCTCAGAAATAAAATAAAAAGATTAGCCAGTTATCTTATTTACATATATTGAATTGCGGTAATACAGCCTCGATCTCTGCCTCTCATTTGATTCTAATTAAAGCGTGGCAGAGCAACTGCAATCCACACAAGAGCTTATTTTAATAGTCAAAGCTGGCAAAGTCCCAATATCACAATGTAGCAATTAACAGCACGGCTGTATTTGCTATTCATGGTTTGATGTAAAAACTTGTTTATTAAGATGGGCTCGAGGCACTGGTGTGCAATAGACCTGGATGTAATTAGATTCCAATTATTTGTCTGTTTCTGATATTGTAAACTGGCACTTAGTACATCAGTTAAATTGACACACTGCGCTGCATGGTTTACCCGGTAATTAAAACATGTTCTGTTAATTAGATGATGACCACTTTATTTCAGGGCTCTTGTGTTTGGGTTTTGTAGTGTGCTGTGTTTGTATCATGAGCTACCAGACGCTACTCTAATGAGCCCTTGTTTTCTTTCAATTACCACCTGCTGTTCAAAAGCAAAGCTTGTTTTAACTAAACAAAATTAATGCTTGTCTCTCTCTTTGTAAGAACTTAAAACGCTAAACAAATTAATACGCTTATTATTGAA
Organism: Sphaerodactylus townsendi; assembly: GCF_021028975.2. Classification (NCBI taxonomy): domain Eukaryota; kingdom Metazoa; phylum Chordata; class Lepidosauria; order Squamata; family Sphaerodactylidae; genus Sphaerodactylus; species Sphaerodactylus townsendi. Next base: position 35,370,513 of record NC_059427.1, on the reverse strand, counting down.
GTGCTAAGCTCCCAGTTTTAAAGACTGAAGTGACAATTAAAAGAAAGTTATAAACTGTTTTACAGCGCAGCATAAATATTGTTTATCATATCAGTTGGCATTACAAACCATGAAATAATTTGCAGCAGGTTTTTTGGGGGTGGGTGGGGGGAAGCGGGGAATAAGCATGCAAACTTAGTTAAGGCAAATCTTTAAATTAACAAATGGTAATTGAAAGAGACAAAAGGTAAACTTGCATTTCCCCCATTGATGAATCTGATTAAGCGACGCATTAGCAGCAAACAAATAGCAGCTAATAAATTAACATGGGAGACTTAATAAAGAGATAAATTGCATTACAGGCTTGTCAGAAGAAGCCCTCCTAGGAAAACAAAACAAAACACATCAACTCTGGAGGCAGAATATGACTACGTCTCCTTGCTTTCGACGTGAAGAGGCTTTGCATTTGCAATTTGGAAACCATTAGCCAAAGAGAACTCATCGCTACTAAATATTTCCCTGTAAATGCAGACAAGGAAGAATAGAATGTGCTGGCATATTTCCAGAGGGGCTCCTGTGGATGTCCCATTTATATCAATAGAGCAGTAATTCTTGGCGGGTTGCTCTCAGTACAAGTCAACAAAAGCCAGTTCTTAGATGGGGGTGGTGGTGGTGGTAGTGGGAAGAGTTAGCTGAAGAAAAGGTGCTTCAACTACTGGAAAGGAGATCTCTTTGGATCTTAGGAAAGACTCCACCATAAAACATATGCAGCAGCCCAAGAAGCTGAACTGAGAATCTCCATTCTTAGAAAGTTCAGAAGGCAAGGTCTGACTGACATCTATTAGAGATGCTTAAGCTATGGGATATCGTGTTTTAAGGGCAGGGATTAGCAAAATGACCAGTTGGGTTCTTTCCAAGTTTGTAATTATGTGAGGCAGGGATATGTATTGCCCGCCCTTTCCCTGACTATCAAATCAAATTAAGATATTGATCTGAGGTTGGCTAAGCTTACTGAGTAACAGCTGACAAAAAATGAACAAGCACATAGCAGAGGATGTGTCTTAGCTGTTTAAAAAATGTCCTTGTTTCTCAATGATCAAATACCTTAGAAAGATGTCAGAATCAAAAGTATCAGGCTTTTATTCTGAAAGATGTTTGAGGAATTAGCCCCCTATCCTTTTTTAATTGGACCAGATATTTCAGTGAAGTTGAAGAACAAGAAGAGTTTTGATTTTTACCCTGCCTTTCTCTCCTGTAAGGAGTCTCATATGATAGACAGCGGACGAGAAGTAGATGTGCTCGTTTGCTTTCTGACCTCCGACCTATCCCTAGGAACGAGGATGGCTGGGTTCAGGGACACTCTGCTTCGTCTCTGGTGCTGATTAATGCCAGGTCCATAAACAACAAGACCGCAGTACTCTGGGATTTTCTCGGAGATCTGCAAATGGACCTGGCTTGTGTCACCGAAACCTGGGTATGTGAGGGCAGCCGAGGACCGGTAGCCTTAGAGCGAGGTGGCGCCCCCAGGAGTTTCGTGATGCCTCCACCGATCTCGAACCCAGGAGGGCCGGAGGTGGTGAATTGTAGCAATGTTCATCCTGCCAATTCCATTTCCCTTCCAGGGCCCGGTCCCCGTCCCAGAGATCACGCCGGCATGGAGTGTGTGCGGCCTGGGAGTGGTTAGCCATGGAGGTTGGTGAGATCCTTCCTGTGGTGTACGGTTAAGCCCCTAAGCGCCTTGCTGGGGGACAGCCTTCTGCGGCTGCTAGACGGTGAGAGTGACCGACTGGGCGTTGAGGAGTTTCCCAGGCTTATTGTCCTGGAGTGACTTCAATGTCCCAATGTCGATTACCGCCTCATGAATGGCGACTCGCTTGGACCTAAAGAGTGTCATCCATTCGGCGACTCTAGGCCTCTCCTTAATAAATTCTGGTCCCACCCATGAGGCCGAGGCACCGCAGCTGGGATTTGGTCTTTGGAGTCGGGGGTTAATCTGGTTAAGTATCCTCTATTGAAGTAGGAGTGCCATGGTCCTGATCTCACTATGCCCCTCTGAAGCCTGCGGGCTTGGACATGCCTTGCTGCCGCAGCCCTGTCTAGGTGACCGGGCCGATTTAGAGTGCCCGCCCACAGAGACTTATGGATTCAATTGGTTTCCTGAGATGCTCCTGCGGGACCCTGAACCCGCCCGGCACACTCGATGAGCAAGTGGAGGATTGGAATTCCCGCCTCTCCGATGCCATCCGAGACTGGCGTGCTCCCCGGCGTCCCTCCTGCGCCCCCGTTCAAGGCAGGCAAGTCAATGGTATACAGAGGAGCTGGAGCCAGATGAAACTTGGGTGCTCAGTGGACGTCTAGAAGCCCGAAAGTGTGGAGGAAATCTCATGGCCGAAGCTGCTTGCTTGAAGACATCCTATAGGGCGTTTATAGAGAAGCCTATGCGAAAATGGCGACGAAGCGGGAGAAGCCAGGTAAGAGGGCTTTCTTCTCTTCCTCCTCTCGCGATCTGCTAGCTCGCCCGGCTCAATTGTTTCGGATAATTAGATCTTTGACCTCTTTATCAGAGGGGTTCTACAAACCGAAGGTGAATTGGCTATTAGCTGTAGAAGAGGGCATTTATGAGGCTTTGCAGACAAAGTCGTTTGCTCCACCAGGACCTTCCTGCCACCTTAACTACAATTAGTGAACTGGAGGCTCCCTTGCCATCTTCTTTGGCCCCTTGTTTGGCCCAGTTTTCCCTACTCTCTGGAAGCTGCTGTATTGACAGGATCTTGGCTGCTGTTAGACCTACTACCCTATGTCCTTCTGGATCCGTGCCCTTCCTGGCTAATTAAAACTTGCCGAAAGGGAGTTATGACTCCCACCTGTTGAAGATCATCAATGACTCTCTTGGAGCAAGCGAGTCTTTCCAGATGGAGTTGAAGGAGGGCAGTGGTCCATACTCTTAGAAAGAAAGACCTCATGCGTTAGATCCTGGAGATCAGCCAATATAAGCCCGATCCAGAATCTCTTCGATTTTCTGGGGAAGGTGGTTGAGAGGGAAGTGGTGTTGGACGCAACTTCAGGGTTTCCTGGATGAAACACATCAGCTTCGACCCCTTCCAGTCTGGCTTCCATGCTGGAGGCATGTGGACGGAGACGGTTCTTGTCGCTGTCACAGAATCACGCTCCATTATGCAACTTGACTGCAGAGCCCGGATCCGAGCGGCCCAGCTGGTGTTGTTACCAGATCTCACCAAGATGGCGTTTGATGTGGTGCGACCACGACCTTTTGCACAGCCCCACCACTCCTGTAGCCGCTTCCGTGGGTCCGGGGCACTGTCCTTCAATGGATTGTCTCCGCTTTCTCTCGGGCCGGAGTCAGCAAGTGTGGTGTGGGGACAAAGCTTCCCAGAGGTGCCCGCTTCATTATGGTGTGCCTCAGGGGGCATTGTTGTCCCCACTGTTATTTAACATCTATATGCGACCCCTTGCTCAGTTGGTACGGAGCTTTGGGCTGGTCTGCCATCAGTATGCTGATGACTCTCAGCTCATTCTGTCGATGGAGGGGGGAGCTGTCGCCGCCCCTGCAGCTCTACAGCATTGTTTGGAGGCGGTCGCTGGTTGGTTACAACAGAGCAGGTTAAAACTTAATCCATCGAAGACGGAGATCCTCTGGCTTGGCCGGGGGGGGGGAGAGATTGGGGAATTCCAGCTGCCAGTGTGGGAGGGGGTCACATTGGCGCCGATCTCCTCCGTCCGCAGCCTGGGGGTCCACCTGGATTCGTCTCTTTCAATGGAGACCCAGGTGGCCCATACAACCCGGGTTGCGTTTTTCCATCTTCGACAGGCCCAACGGCTGGCTCCCTTCCTCTCCAACGCTGACCGAGCCACTGTGATCCATGCAACGGTCACCTCCAGGCTAGACTATTGTAACTCGCTCTACGCGGGCCTTCCCTTGCGTTTGATCCGGAAAGTGAAACTGGTCCAACATGCGGTGGCCTGGCTGCTCACAGGAGGCACCTTTCGAGAACATATTTACCCTGTGTTGCGCCATTTGCATTGGCTACCGGTTGAATTCCGAATCATCTTCAAGGTGTGGGTGCTGACCTTTAAGGCCTTACGCGGCCTGGGACCCTCGTACCTTCAGGACCGCATTCCCCATATGTCCCGAGTCGACCTCTGCGCTCAGCAGAGGCCAATTTACTGGAGATCCCTGGCCCCTCAATGATGCGGCTGGCCTCCACTTGGGCCAGGGCCTTTACGGCTCTGGCCCCTGCCTGGTGGAACACTCTACCACCAGCTGTCTGGGCCCTGCGGGACCTTGGAGAGTTCCGTGGGGCCTGCAAGACCGAATTGTTCCACCGGGCCTTCGGAGAGACCAGCCGCTGAGGGTGCCCTGCTTTTATCCTCCCCCCTGCTGTATAGGGTCCCTAACATCATTCTTCTTGGGAGGGTTGCATATGGGTTCGTGGGATACTGTTTTAGAATGTAAATTTTAAACTTTTATATGTTTATGTTTATATATGCTTTTATATTGTTCACCGCCCTGAGCCCTTTGGGGATAGGGCGGTATACTAAATAAAATAATAAACAAACAAACAAACAAACAAACAAACAAAAAGGTATTGTCGAAGGCTTTCATGGCCGGAATCACTTGGGTGCTGTGTGGTTTCCGGGCTGTATGGCCATGTTCTAGCAGCATTCTCTCCTGATGTTTCGCCTGCATCTTCTGAAGATGCCAGCCACAGATGCAGGTGAAATGTCAGGAGAGAATGTTGCTAGAACACGGCCATATAGCTCGAAAACCACACAGCACCCAAGTCTCAAGGTAGTTTACAAGCTCCTTTCCCTTCCTCTCTCCACAGCAGACACCTTGTGAGGTATGTGGGTGTGAGTATGTGACACAGTTCCAAAGAATGGTGACTTGCCAAGGTCACCCAGCTGGCTTCAAGTGGAGGAATGGGGAACCAAATCCAGTCCACCAGATAAGAGTCTGCTGCTCATGTGAAGGAGTGGGGAATCAAACCTTGTTCTCTAGATCAGAGTCCACCACTCTTAACCACTATACCACACTGGTTGCAGTAGCCCAGGTCTTGTGAGATGTTACAGTGAGGCAGTAATTCAGATTCAGATTGCACAGTGTCAGTATTTGTACCTGTACAGCAGTGGTTCCCAGCCTGTGGGTCAGGACCCAGAAGTGGCTTGCGAAGTCTCTAAAAATGGGTGACAGGCCAGGCCTCCCTAATGGTTGCCCCTGCACTTTGCATTGTGCTCTTTCTCTCCCTTCTGCCTGGCCAACTTTTCACATTCTTGTCTCCCCCACCCTTTGGGATAAGAAGGAGAAATGAAGCCATCTGTCACAACATGTCATAATACTGTACCAAAATCATATCACTTCAGTCTGCAAAGGAAGGACCTCAGTTGGCAGATCCCAAGGGATCTCCCTCAAACTGGTAAGGCCTCCAAGGTTAGCCTGATGCCTCGGAGTGCTCATTGGTGTATCTTATTACTGCATTCTGAGTGAAATTACACCCTTCTAAGTCCATTGAAGTCAATTTATTTTTTGCCCAGTACTGTCAGGCTCCAATTTGGTTCTTTAGCACTATACCTTTGGAGGTAATTCATTATCAAGAACAGCTGCCATTTGTCATCTTTGTGTTCAACTTGTGGGTTTTTTTGGAGGACCATACATAACAACATAAGTGGAACCTGTGGCTTACTCTATGGGCTTGATCCTGGCAACAGCTTCCTAGATACTGAGGCACTGCTCCTCATTAAAGGAAGGAATCTGGGCTGTAGTCCATTTTGATCAGATAGCAAGTTAACTAGGCAGTGTGGGATATGCAACGATGATTATTTCTATGAGCCTGTATCAGGTTTTAAGTGGTGACCAGAACAGAAACAGGCAAGGACAAAGAGTATGCAAGACAAGGTGGATGGGAAATGAAGTAAAGAAGGTTACAATATTCTCATCAAGAATAGAATAATTAATGCATGAACAGGTAGCTCCCCTTGGATAAATATTCCTTTAGCTTTTTTTTTAAAAAAAACTTCATTTCTTACCCCTCCAATACTTTCTAGTCTACTCTCCCAGTTTCTGCCTTTACATTTTACATGGGTATTACAGTTCTACTCTATGTCTGACCTTCCAGATCCTCTGGTTAGTCACTTCCTTGACACAATCAACTGAGTGCAACATCAGTGTTGTTTTACACTGATTTCCCACTCTGTTCATGGTTCATCCTTCCCACTTTGCATTGGTACTGCCTCCACAGAGACATCTCTGAACCCACCAGCTGGGAATCATCCTACTGCAGTCATGGATGGCCACAAAATGTGGAGGAGGAGGATGCCACTTTGGGTGTTATTCTATTTTGCAGAGACGTTCCAGCGGTAAATGGCGCCCGGAGACAAATTGTCTCCAGGACACCCCCCCAGCCTCTGCCCCCCGCCCCCTGCTCTGCCCTTGATGCCCCCAGGCTCCACCCCCACTGCCCTCGACCCCGCCCATGTCACCATGGACATGGACAAGGTCTAGGGTGCCCACCTCCCCCCCAGACTCTCCCTGCCGGCTGGGCTCCCAGCCAGCAGCCTGCAGTCTCTTCTGATCTCCCCTCCAGGCAGGCCAGAAGAGACTGCAGTCCCAGCCTCAGAGACCTTCTTTTATAAGCACTGAGACTGGGGGTGGGGCTTGGGGAGCAGGAAGTCCCACCCATTCCTGCTCCCCAAGCCCCATCCCCAGCCTCAGTGCTTATAAAAGAAGGTCTCCGAGGCCGGGACTGCAGTCTCTTCTGGCCTGCCTGGAGGGGAGGGGAGAAGAGACTGCCGGCTGCCGGCTGGGAGCCCAGCTGGCAGGGGGGAGGGAAGGGAAGGGGGAGTCCAGGGTGGGATTCAGGGCACTTGGAGGCAGCAGGAAGTCCTGCTGCCTCATCGTTTATGCGTGCCTCGGACGGGGTCGACGAGACAGCAGGACTTCCTAGTCACGTGGGGGGCTGATTTTGCACCCCCCACGTGACCAGAAGAGTGGTGCCCGGGGACAAGGGGTATCCCTTGTCGCTAGGCAGATACGCCACTGCTATTTTGTATATTTTTAAATTTGGAATTGCAAGCTGCTTTGAGCCACAGAGGAGGGCAGGGTATACACATTTTAATAAATAAACCATGCTGAGAAGGAAGTAGTCCTATCTTAAATAGGCAGCCCTAATCAACTATCCTATTGATTGGCAGGGGCCTGGGAGGGGTGTCAGAATAGCCACACTTCCTTCTGTGTTATTTCTCTGTGCATTGCTTTGTGCCCCACTTGTGGAAATGGCTGCTAACTGTCTTTATGTAGTGTCCCATTCCTATGTAGTCATCTATCTAGTACATGATTATGAAGAGCTTGATGTACAGGATTTGCAAATATAAACATATCCAAGAAAAAAGGGCTTATATTACCGTGGGTCTGCACATGTGACCTGTACCTAGTGCAGCAATGACAGTTTGCTTACATTAAAATAAACAATTGGCCTTGCAGGTTCTGAGGCAGCCATGCCTCATGATACCATTAAATTTTTTTTTGTGTTATTGTAGTTTAAACAGATCCCTCCATTGATTCCTCACATCCCTTTGTGACCTTTTCTATCCCATCCCTTGGCTGGTTAACCAGGCAAGACTATTTTTAACTACACTCTGTTTCATATAAAGATGATAGTAGATTGTATATTTCTCTGCCACAGAACAAAGAATGCTGGGCCTTCTTTGTTGTAGAATGCTCTGCCTGAGTCCTAGTGCCTACCTAACCCTGCCCCTCCCATCCGTTTTATTTATCAATTTATCAATTTTATATACCGGCCTCCCCCGAAGGGCTCAGGGCGGTGTCCAACAACAGTCATAAATACATTTAAAATCAATTAAAAACAATCAATACCTAATAATTAAGAACCATATTGTATTACAGACGGCTTCAGAACTCCCACCCCTCCCCCTTACTGGTACCCACGGGAGGCCAGATGTATATTATATGGCAAGATGTTGACGTTACCCTGACTGGCCAAATGGCTGGTGGAACAGGTCCCTTTTGCAGGCCCTGCGGAAACTCTGTAAGTCCTGCAGGGCCCTGATCTCACCTGGGAGCCTGTTCCACCAGGTAGGGGCCAGGGCTGTAAATGCCCTGGCCCTTGTAGAGGCCAGCCAGATAGCTTTGGGGCCAGGGATCACCACCAGGTCAGCCTCTGATGAACGGAGGGGCCTAGAGGGGCGATACATGGAGAGACAGTTTGAAAGTAAAAATACAATTTGGCATAAATGCTCTTTTATCAAAGTACCACGTTCAATAATGCACAAAATAATGGCTTTGACAGTTCGTAAAAATGAATGATCATTCTCATATTAGTTCAGGACTATATTCTAATGCAGAAGCACACAACTTTCTCAAATGCTACACCTCAACTGACTGTACTATCATCTTTATGTGAAACAGAGTACAGTTTCAGCCAGTTTCAGTCCTCAGCTTAAATGGACAGGCTTTGCTCTCTCCCAACTCAAATTCCTGGTTTTAAAAATTACTTTCTAATGAGGATAATTTGGGAATAAGAATCAAGGCTGGTGATGTGCATCCCCCGACCCCCAGAAGGGCTCCTGTTGTGATTAGAAAAGCACAAGTCTCTCCTACTACATGCTTATTGGTCGGAATCTGTGATCTGAATGGTACTTGCCAACTGTTGCAGATATTTAATTGGAAAAAAGGGGAGAATAGTTGAAGCTGACATACAGCGTCTGATTTGTATACCTTAGGGGTACATTTCTAAAGCAATGGGGAGTGATTTATCTGTGCAACTCCCACTGTTATTAACAGGAAGCATGTGGCTAAATCACTGAGTGCCACTTACTGAAAATGCGAACTCCTTAATGTTTCAGCTGAATTTAATTTTTATTTGCAAATTGGCAAAATTAATTAAATTGTGTACAACTAAGAGGAAGCCATGGTTAAGTATTACTTAATGGGCTTGTTCAAATGCAATTCTAAACTTCATGAAAGCCAAAGTAGACCGCTCTGGATTGTTAAGAATGTATCTTCCTTCATAGCCTATAGCAGGGATGGCGAACAACTGTGACCTGGGAAGCTGCTATACAGGGGCTATAATTTACAGCTACTCTCCACATTCCTTCCTTTTCAGTAAAATGTTCAGTTCATCAGTGTTTTATTCATTTGTTTGTTTCTTTTGTTCATTTACAAGATCATATTGTTTGGCATACCTGGGGGAGTCCCTACCTTATCTGTGGGTGGCCCTGCTTTTCTGCTTTCATTATTGGCACAGGGTTGGAAATTTACCATTAGATTGAAAAATAACGAGTCACAAATATGTTTATTTTATCAGACAGTTCTGAGCTGCTGAGCTGCTGTCACGTCTGCTGATGTATGGGGCATTTGAGTTGTTCATGATTTCAAGATTATGTTTTTATGTCTTGGTATTTTACACAGTGGCACACTGCTTTGTATCCTTGTAAAACGGTCCATAAAGAGTGGAAAACATACAAATAAATCATAATGGAGCACATCCTAGTAACTCAGCTAATTTCTAACTAGAAACCCCCCCCCCCCCCCAGCCTATTAACAAAAACCCCTTTCCTCAGCTTTGGATATCTCATTTTTCAAATAAATCTCAGGGTCCCTGCTATGTATCTTTAATCTTGTTTAAGCCAGTTTTTGGATGGACATACCGACATTTACACTGAATTAAGGGGAATTCTAAGAACGGCACAGAAATGGAAAGTCTTCTAGAATTCCCAGACTGTTACGAAACTATAATTCCTAACATTCCTAAGCATAACAACCAGATAAGCACTGGGTCAGTGGGGCAAAATCTAACTGCTAGGGCTGTTTTAGGTTAGGAAAACTGTAGGAGGGTGGACTTAAACCTCCCCCTCTTCATGCACCATGTTCCTAATTAAAATTAGGCCTCCAAATGGCTGAACACTGTGTTAATATCCCTGTGGTCCCAAATGCAGAACTCCCAGTGAACACCTGGTAAGGGTCTATGATTGTTCCTGTTTGGGTTGCCACTCGCCAGCGAGAGGCATGCTGTTTTTCCAGGGTTACTGTCACAATATTACACCAATGCGTACTCCAACTCACTAGGGGAGTATCATTTCAACATTATCTTTCTATCACAAATATACAAAAAAATTTCACTGGTAAGTACACCGTCAGGTTTGGCTATAAAACCTCTAGATTAGGTTTTTATTTCGGCAGTCCTTTGTCAAGCCAATAACTGTTGTACAAAGTATTCTTTTTCCTTACTCCTCTAGGAGCACAACTGTTTTTTCTTACGATAGTTTCCAAACTGAATTTCAAATTTCACTTGAATGGCTCTTCTTTAAATAGTCCTTCTCTCTGGATATCAGGATCTCATGGCTTGACAAAGGACTGTAGGAAATAAAAACCTTGACAAAGGACTGTAGGAAATAAAAACCTAATCTAGAGGTTTTATAGCCATACCTGACGGTGTACTTACCAGTGAAATTTTTTTGTATATTTGTGATAGAAAGATAATGTTGAAATGAAACTCACCTAGTGAGTTGGAGTACGCATTGGTGTAATATTGTGACAGTACCTGTTGTACACCTGCCTTGATTATTATGGTGTTTTCCCAGGGTTGCCAACTCCAGTTCAGGAAATTCCTGGATATTTGGGGATGGACCATGAAGAGGGTGTTGTTTGAGGAGGGGGAGGGGGTCAGACTTCAGCCGGGTATAATGCCACTGAGTTCACCTTCCAAAGCAGCCATTTTCTTCGGGAGAACTCATCTCTGTCATTTGGAGATTAGTTGTAATTCTGGGAGACCACCAAGTGGTACTTGAAGTCTGATATCCTAAATTCTCTTGGAATTACAACTGATCTCCCGACTACAGAGATCAGTCCCCCTGGAAAAAAGTGGCAGCATCAGGAGATGGCTTCTATGGCATGACATTCCTGCTGAGCTCCCACCCTTTTGCAAACGTTTTCCTTCCCCGGCACTGCCCCAAATCCCCACCAGTCACCCAAGGTGACAACCCTAGTTTCTGCATCCCGGAAATGGCCCTTAATCTCATCTCCTTTGAACATTTCACCTCAGCGATAAAGAACACGCCTTAGTCAGTGTATCTCTATCGGAAGTTTGCCGAAAGGCCTTTGTGAGACTTTGGCATTCGACAACCTAATGACCACGTGAAGCTGAGCTGGTCCAATTTAAAGCTGTCTCATATCTTCATAAACTGATACAAAGGATGAACATTAATTGGAAAAATACAGAGTATATAAAAATTGCTTCACTTTTTTTTTTGCTTGCTTGAAAATAACCCTAAGCATCTAGCTAAAAGCTTGGATATTTATTTGTCTCTTTCTGCTTGCTGCTCACTTACAGCACTTTCAGATTTGCTAACAGCCCTCACCCATGCTGTAACCCTTTGCCCCCTTCTCCCTGTATATATTCCAAGAGTGCTATAAGCAAGGGCACATAAGTCATATATCAAAAGCCAGCCAATCTCCTTCTTTCCATCTACCCTGGTTCTTCCAGCATGCTCTCTTTCTGACTGTCCAATTTGTCAGACCCTGGCAAGAAGTGTTTGTAAACAAAGCCGAAGAAACTCTTCCTACTGTGCCCCTAGTGCTGCATCGCAGAGACTATAATGAAAAGAAAACCCCTAGGAAGGAAACAGATGTACTCAGTAACCTACCCTATGGCACTGAGCTTTGTATTACAAAGAGTGGCAGCGAATGTTGGTAATCAACAATCCCATGTGCACATACGCTGCAATTTTTCTTCTCTTTATCATTGTCTAATTAAATTTCAGTCAACCTGAATGGGGGGAGAAAAAGCTCAGAGCCTTTTGCTGTCTGCAGCAGTTAGTGGATATGTTAAAAAGTGAAGATAGGCAACTTCTCGCTACAGGTGGCAGAAAGATTGTAATAATTTTTCTATCGAGAATAAACACAGGAAGGATGCGTGTGTGTATTACTGTTTTAATTATCCTGCTTACTGAGTTAAAATTATGACATGACACTAGAAGCAACGTGTTATTTTTCTTCACCGAGCTTTAGTTGGAAAGAGAGATCCTGCGCCCAACAATTCAATTTCTTTCACCATGGATGGTTTGTTGATTGTTGAAGCAAATACCATCAGAACAAGGAATCCAAGTGCAGTATGTTTCTAATATGTTGGATGTTCTCAGAAAAAGTTGCAAATTGGAAGTGGAAGATACTTAGACCGTTTCCGCACGGCCCATTAATGGCGCCCTGGGGACGGGATAAACGCCGTCCCCAGGGAGCCATTCGCACAGGCGGCGCTGCTGCAACGCAGCAGCGCCGACCTGACTCCGCTCCCTCTCCCCCAGGGTGGCGTCAAGCCGCCCTGAAAAACAACCCTTTAAAGGGTTGTTTTTCCTTCCACAGCATGTTCCCTGCGGCGCGGTGCGAACAGCACCGCCGGGAACACGCTGTTTCCCTTCCCCGTTCCACTCACCGTGTCCCCGTGGAGTGGTTGCTGGCGTGCAGCCCCATCGCTGTCCTCCGACCCCTGGAGGTCGGAGGGCAGCGATGAAGCCCGAACTAAGTACGCCAGCAGGCCAACCACGGGACACCGTGAGTGGAACGGGAAGAAAAGGCGTTTGTGGCGGAGCCGCCTGCCATCAGCCGGCCTCTCTCGAGTGCCCACATGCTTGCATTTTATCAGCCTACACGGGCGAATTCTTGCCGGGCGCGGAGGCTTCCCTCACGCAGAAACGGCCTTAGATGCTTCTGCCTTTATCTGCAGCTTCCATCTTTTGTTTTGTTTTGTTTGGATTTATATCCCCCTTTCTCTCCTGTAGGAGACTCAAAGGGGCTGACAATCTCCTTTCCCTTCCTTCCTCACAACAAACACCTGTGAGGTGGGTGGGGCTGAGAGAGCTCTGGAAAGCTGTGACTAGCCCAAGATCACCCAGCTGGCATGTGTGGGAGAGCGCAGGCTAATCTGAATTCCCCAGATAAGCCTCCACAACTCAAGTGGCAGAGCTGGGAATCAAACCCGGTTCCTCCAGATCAGTGTGCACCTGCTCTTAGCCACTACGCCACTGCTGCTCCCTATCTTAAGTAGGGGACCAAGTTCATGGCTAACCAGCTTCCATAAACTAAACATTTTGTTCAAGAGCAGCAGCATCTGGGTTTTGTGCATGCAAGGGATAGATTATCAACATTGGAAACGCATTTTCCTTACTGAAAAGAAATATGGAACCCAAGGCATATGAGAACCACAAATTAACAATCACACAGAATTTTTGGAATCTACTCACTTTTAAATTTGAGATCAATTATGGAAGTTCTAATGATATTTCAGTTATTGCCTTCTCAGTTATTGGATGTAATTTGAATTTTGGTCTCAGTTTTATGAAGATTTCTTGGTCTGAACAGCCTCAAAGTAGCTCTCCCAGATTAAAGAAGTGATGAAAATAAGTCAACAGATATATAGCTATTTTTAGACTTTTTGCTGAATTAAAGTTAATGTTGCAAAGAGAAATTTTCAGCATAGACTCTATGATAATTTTATTCAACACGATCTGTCACCAAATGTAATTCTAAAATGGCATCATGATATTCTATGATAAAGGTTAATCATGAGTATGAATCCTATTTATTGGAGTTCTGTATATTACACTTGAAGAAAGCTTTTACATTTCTCGGGATTTAACAAATGACCTGTGCAGTTCTATATAGGCACATTTGTAACATTCCCTTTAGTCTTTGGCATTGTTTCTGTGGAGGGACAAAAATGATGATATTGTTTGCTGGGTATTTCATTGTTCATTTCCCACAGATTAAGTAAAATATCTCTCTGCTACTGATAGGATAATCAACAAATACTGGAATACCTATTTGCAAATAGGAACAAGGAATTAAGGATGCCAGTTTTGCCCTGGCAAATGTTACCAACTAAATTATGCTCCAAATTTTAAACAACTTGTGCTGTCACCCTTTTCTATGATTATCTTCTTTTATTCTGCTTTTGTCTATGTTATTTCTATTTGCTATTTTTTCAACTTTGACAAGGATTTGGATGAAAGCAAATATAATTGGAATTGAACTGAATTGAACTGGGGGAGGTTGCTTGACTTTTTGAAATGTTCATTATCTGATGATTTGTCGCATGATGCCCTTAGAGCTTCTCCTTAAGCACTTATCAGACTATCACAAAGAGCCTGTTGTCAAAAGCACAATCTCATTCTGTTTTTGAATAGACAGACAAAGATTGCTGCAGTTATTATCTGAAGACCTGTACCACCATTACCCTGTGCCACTATTACCCACAATAAGTAAGACAGAGGCTTTTCTGTGGTGGCACCTCTGGCTGTTTCTGCATGGCACAATTATATCGGGTTACAACTGGTATCTTACAATCTGGGTCTATTTCATGCCAGTTTCTTCCTTTGCATGGCTGCCCATTTCTGTGAAGGAATCGAGTGAAGACCATGAGGAAATATTCCATTTTGTTTTGCACAAGCCCAGGTATTTTGCATTTACACTGCAAGCGTATTTGCACATGCGCAAACATCCTTGGTGTCCCACATTCTGATTGGCTGTTGTTTTTGGGGAGCAGCTTGAATGAACATCTCCATTCTACTTTTTGAATTGCTGGCCAACAAAAAGGCTGCACTTCTGATTGGTTGACCCACAGTGAGTGAGGGGAAATGAAGCCCCCCCTTTCCCAGTTCTGAATAGGGCCTGGGTCAGACTTCAACAAGGCAAGCGGCAGCCAATGGGGCACAGCATCACATCACATTCCCACTCACATTCTCATATTTATGTGGAAAACAAGAGGCTCCCCCCAGTGATACGCCTATTAACATTTGGCCCAAAGTGCACATCTTCCTAGCTACTCTGAATGACCAGTACATGTACAGAAAAGAAAACAGGGACATTTTGGGACTCCACTCCTGATTAACCCAGGCGAAATGGCACCCAGTCAATACCATGAGCAGAAAACGTGCTTGGGGGAACGTTTCGGGAAAAGCGGGCTGCAACAGTCAGCAGCCCAGCAGGGTTGAAAACTGACATGATGTCAGGTGGGGAGATCGGGAGGTGGGGGGCGGGAAAAGTAAACTGGTTCTGCTCCCGTGGTGTTTGCAGGTTCAGTGCAGTATTTTTTTTTGAAAAGAATCGCTAAACTGGCAATTTTTGAAAAACCCGGAATGTGGGAAATATTGTGGGACAAACCCACGTTAAGACTGGAAACCATGCGAACTTCTTGACCAAACTGGGATCTTTCCCTAGCTCAACCCGGGATATTTGGACTGTGCAGAAACAACCTCTGTTAAGGAACTTCCTCTTCACTAGTATCCATTGTGCTCAGTTTCTGCCTATGGCTAAATGTTTGCTGAAACTTCCTGTACTTACTTCCTGTACTACTTACATGTCTGTATATGTTTGTGTGTGTGTGTGTGTGTGTGTGTGTGTTGTTATTGCTTTTATTAGACTGTAATAATTAATAAGCTACCCTGAACACCTTCAGGAGGAAAGGGGATATACATGATGTAAAAGTATTTAGGCAATTTTTTGGAAAGATGCAGGATTGGGTTGGAGCCTGTAACCATTTCAGTGGACCGAATTTCTTCTGTCAATGGAGTGAAATTTCCTCACCTTTTCCCTTCCACTGCAGCTCAAATTGCTCCTGAAATACTGCTTCTGGCAGCCTCCAGCCCCCCAGCTTCAGGAATGCATATGGACCTGTTGGTGGAAAGGACAAAAAATCAGGCTTTGCAGGGATCCAAGGCAGAATGTTAACACAGAATCCTGTTTAGTAGCCATTAAAATCACATCAAACAAGAGGCTTTAGAATGCAATTATCTTCTCCGGAGAAACCACAAGAATCAGAAAATCCCCTCATTGTCTAATCTACAGCCAACTGTCTCATCATGGCCTACTCAGATTTTTATGCACCAGGGATAAAATGTGCTGTAGGGTAAACTCCTTCATCAACTTCCTTCTGGCCCTTTCTGCACAGGCCGAAAACAGCGCCCCAGGGACAGAAGTCCAGGGTATTCCCAATTAATTATCCATAGCATTACAGCCCGTGTTGCAATAGCAGAAGTACACTACCAAAAGTGACTTCTCCGGTTTCTCATAGATTAAGTATCTGGATATAAGCCTAGACCTATGTTTCTGGATTTTACCCTGGTACACAGACAGGAGGCAGCTCCACATGGAACCACTTCTGCAGCCTGCAGCGGCTTTGGGGCCATCCACACAGCCCGTGAGAGTGGTCCTGTGCCTCCACCAGTATGAATTATGTCAGTGGCCAGCTGCTTTTCCGCCAGTGCAGAACGGGCCTAAGTTATGTATGTGCACTGCTGGAGATTTACTAGAACTAGATCTCTCCTTCACTCAGAATTTCAGCCATGTCCCTTTTCTCATCTTTTTTTTTGGGGGGGGGGGTGTCTGTGTGTACTGTGAAATCCACACAAAGACAGTTTCTTGTGGTCTCCCAACTGATGCTATTTCACCCACCCAAGAAAAAAAACAAAAACAAAACCACTTTACCTTTTGCGAAGGAGAGGAAGGAATAAGTGACAGTGGGAGGAGTCATTAAATACAGGAGGGATTTATCCCTCCATAATGCAAATTCATTTCCAAACTTGCTCGGCTTTCAACTGTTGCCAGGGATCATAGGAGCTGTAGTTCTCTTAGCCTTTCCGACTGAGACAGTAATCTGAGAAAACTACAATTACAAACATCCCTGCCATTAAATGATGATTAGCCAAGATTGGATTGGAGTTGCTTTAGCAAGCCATCCTTCCTTGCCAAAGTTTTATTGCTTTGAAAAGGGGAGAAAGAGGCTAGGAGGGAAGATGAAATTGAATAATAACAAAGGACAGATACATGCCCTATTTAAAGTTGGGACTAGAATTAAAAGGCTTGGACCTGACTAGAAAAAGTATGATGCTTTTCTAATTTTTTAAGGTTCTATTATGAGACATGCACACGCACACACAATTTTAATACTTACATTATTTTAAAATGAAGCAGAGAATGCCAGTAGGAAAGTGTTCTTTTGTGTAATGCAAGGATTGAATATCATACAGTGAACTTAATAGTGCATTTAAAATAAACTGTAGGCAAAGACTTTTGCATAAAGCACAATGAGCCTGTTAAGGAGGCACTGAGCATGAACCTCATAGAGGCTAGTCAGGGAAAGTGTGCCACAAGACTATGGAATAGAATAGGGGAGGGGCTGTGGCTTAGTGGTAGAGCATCTGCTTGGCTTGCAAAAGGTCCCAGGTTCACTCTCTGACATCTCAAGTTAAAAGGATCAGGCAGTGGGTGATGTGAAAGACCCTAGACCAGGGGTAGGGAACCTGCAGCTCTCCAGATGTTCAGGAACTACAATTCCCATCAGCCCCTACCAGCATGGCCAACTGGCCATGCTGACAGAGGCTGATGGGAATTGTAGTTCCTGAACATCTGGAGAGCCGCAGGTTCCTTACCCCTGCCCTAGACGGAAACCCTGGAGAGCTGCTACCATTCTGTGTCAACACTTGAAGGCTTGGTAAATACCCTAAAAAATTAGGTAAAATTAGGTAAAATTCGGATTTATCTGGACATAAAATTATCTGTATCCCTGAATAAGACAAATGAAATATTCGGATATACCCAAAAAATTGGGTAATCTGAAAAATTCGGGTTCGTTAGAATTTTTGTGTATTTTGGGGTGTTTTTTCATGTTTTGGCCTGCAGGGGCACATTTTTAAATCTAGCAGCACCAAAATTTCTAGTTATCATATGGAGACTGTCCTGATGATACCACTCAGGTTTGGTGAAGTTTGGTTTAGGGGTAGAAAAGTTATGGACCCCCAAAGTGGGTGCCCCATCCCCCACTGTTTCCAATGGGAGCTAACAGAAGATGGGGCTACCCATTTGAGGGTCCATAACTTTGCCCCCCCGAACCTAACTTCACCAAACTTGGGTGGTATCATCAGAACAGTCTCTGGGTGATACCATGATATTTTGGTGTCACTAACTTTAAAAATGCACCCCTGACAGGCACCCCAAGAAATTTGCCCAAGATTCTCTGTTCTGTAGTAGCTTGGCTCCATTGTTGCCAGTGGGGAATTTCTGAGTGTGTAAGCAGGCTCTATTTTGAAGATAGAGGCACCAAACTTTCAAGGTGGCTCCAAGAGGCCTCCTGGTAATAGCACAAAAATGTGCAGCCTGCTTACACACTCAGAAATTCCTCATTGGCTACAATGGAGCCAAGCCACTGCAGAACAAAGAATCTTGGGAAAATTTCTTGGGGTGCCTGTCAGGGGTGCATTTTTAAAGCTAGTGGCACCAAAATTTCAGGGAGACTATTCTAATGATACCACCAGAGTTTGGTGAAGTTAGGTTGGGGGGGGGGCATCTCCTGTTAGCTGTCATTGGAAACAATGTGGGATGGGGCACCCCCTTTGGGGGTCCATAACTTTTCCCTCCTAAACCAAACTTCACCAAACTTGGGTGGTATAATCAGGACAGTCTCTGGATGATACCCTGGAATTTTGGTGCCCCTAGCTTTAAAAGTGCATTCCCTGCAGGTTGATATGTGAAAAAACACAAAAATACACAAAAAAGCCCAAATACCTTGCATTCGGATTCGTTCATATTTGGGCAGGACATATTCGGACAATTTTTGTCCGAATATGGCCAAATTCACCCAGATTTGGGCTGAATCTGGTATTTGTTTCATCCGAATCTCCAACCCTACTCAATAGTACTGACCTTCAAGCACTGATACAAGGCCGCTTCATACATATTCATGCGTGTGTTCAACAGTCCATTCTGTGGGAGAGAGAGCTCTATGGCCCATTCTGCACAACACAATGTTCTGAGGAAGGAGAATAAAACATTTTCTGCAGGAGTCCTGCACAACTTTTTGCTCCAAACTTTTGGGAAACATTTTATTTTCTCCTTAAATCATTTATTTTAGATATGGTTATTTAGTGATCTTTTTTCTGAAACATTTTTCAGAACATTTTCTGCTCACTGTGTGAAATTTAGGAAACATTTTATTTCTCACACTTGATTAGAAGCTCCCACTTTTGTTTCTTGTGCACCCTTCATTTTCTGCCTTCAGTGATTCTCTGTGCTGCTCAATATTTGCTGAAGATTCCTATGGATGTTGTCTCATCTGGCATCGTGTCTGCCTGCTATTTCTGTCATTGCTGAGCACTAATAGACTTATTTTTGCCTGGGGATTATGCAAATGTGCTGTTTTCCCCTTTTTAATGTTTGCTGTGAGGTAATTTTGAAGCTAAGATGACACAATATAGATATCAAGTTGTCGTAGCTTCGAATCTATCTCACGCAAAACAACAAAAAAGGAAAACATTGTGTTTGCGTAATCGCCAGGCAAGAACAAGTTTATTTGTGTACAGCAATGATGGAAATAGTGGGAAAATGCAATGCCAGATGAGATTCCATAGGAATGTTCAGCAAACCACAGACAGTAAGTGGAAGAGCATTTTAAAAAAGAACCATTTTCAGCAGAAACGCTTCATTTTTCTGTGCTTTGTGGACAAAAAACAAAAGGTTCTTTTAAAAATGTTTTCAGAATGTTTTAAATGCTTTTTGAGGAAAAGGCCTTTGCTGTAACTTTTGCTAAATTCTTGAATGCTAACTACATATAAGGGATGCCTACTTTTTCAAAAAATCTTGAACTCCAGGCCAGAGTGGCACTAAAGCCAGGTGACCATACAGTTCCCCAACTGTTTTTACTCTTCTGACTTTGCACCTCAAACTATGCAATCTAGTAAAAACAAGTCATATAAGAAAGAGAAGAAATATTTGACTGCTTTGATGACTGCTTTGCCATTGCTAGGAAACAGCTCCCATGGTAACCACGGTCAGTACATCTGTCTCATTTTATCGCCAACTCTCTCATAGACTCCACCATGAAAAGTATATTTAAAATAATGCATAAATATTTCAAAATAAGAAAAATTATAAATTAGCAAAGATTGTGTTTGTTTGTTTAGTTACAATTGCAGGATATTTTTGCTTTAATATTCGATGATTAGGTGCAAGTTTGAAACTTTGAAGTTTCTTCTGCATAGCTTTTAAAAATGTTGTTCTTCCATATTTTTTTCATCTTTCATGATTTTTGTTTTTTGAAAAATGTTGCAGCTGGGCAGCTTAATGGAAGACTTGAAAGTGTCTCAGATTCTTATACCAGAGATACTATTGAACAAAGATTTAACTTAGTATCCCATTCATTCAAGATTTAATTGGATAATGTAATACCACTAGATTTATTTGAAATTCGGTGTTCAAAGAGGGTGTTACAGATACTGTGTATTGCCAAGAAAAAAGTCTGTGATGGACAGTTTGTAAGACTTGAGCAAGACTGTTAATGGGCCCTTCCCCACTTACGGTTTGCAGCGCGCTACTCTCAGCACGAGCATTTTCCGCCATGGGGTTGTGTTCCAGAGCAGAGCATGGAGCAGTCAGAAGGTGCCGTTTCTTCAGCATCAGAAATGACGTGCGCCGAGGGGACGTGAGAGCCAGAGTTGGGGCAGCTGCGTTGTCGCCACCTGGACTCGTGGGGAGCACCACTGGACCACGCGCTATTTGGGGAGAGTAGTGCGCAGCAAACGGTAAGTGGGGAAAGGGCCAATGATAGGGCATTTTGGAGGACATCAATTCATAGGGTCACCATGAATTGGAAGCAACTTGACAGCATTAAACAAACATACACACAACACTTGAAGGTCCTATATAGAAAAATAAAAATCACATTTTAATTGAAGTTTAGGCCCCTTCCGCACACACAAAATAATGCGTTTTCAAACCACTTTCACAACTGTTTGCAAGTGGATTTTGCCATTCCGCACAGCTTCAAAGAGCATTGAAAGCAGTTTGAAAGTGCATTATTCTGCATGTGCGGAATGAGCCTTAGTCTCTTTCAAGATATGGTATGGAATTGAATGTTTAATTTCTATACCGTGCTCCCAAGAAGGGCTCAGAGTGGTGCACAACAATATAATAATAGTCTTAACATCAGCAACATCAGCAATAAACAGCCAGATCAATAAACCATGGAGAATATTTCAATATCAACAATACTCAAACATAATCAACATGATAACATATTATAACAAAACCCTCATAACAAAACATAATCAACAACATAACATCATAACATTTTTAATATAACTGGGTGTCAAAGTATCCTAACATCATAATATAACATCGTAACATCAATAATAACATCATCACATAACATGTCCATATAATAACATCCCAATATCTCAACTAAATCACACAATAATTACACTGCCATATAATAACATAATGACAAACAATAAAAAACCCAAACAATCAGACAACAGAAATCATTTTATAGCAAGGTTAGCATAATACAGCCTAAGAAAATCCAGATAGCGACTTCCTATCAGAAATCTATAGTAACACGATTTAAGATTTAGCAACACTTCCTACTCTAACCAATAATACAATTCACTACCAAAAAACTATACATATGACTATATGTGAAAGGTGCTAATAGTATAAAGTAGTGGTTTCCAACCTTTTTTTACTTGTGTACCCCTTGGCCACTCATTTCTCTAAAACTGTACCCCCATATTAGCAAACCTATTACATAATTTTTTCACATACCACCGAACACTAGCGTTTACCCTTGGGGGTACATGTACCCCAGATTGTGAACAACTGGTATAAAGGAAAATGAAAAGAGGACACTCTGATCCACAAGGAAGAATTTTGGATATGAGCGATCACAAAGTGGTTTTATACATGTGCATACTTGTGCTTTACACGTCACAAGTGATGATGAGGGCAGCTGGTGCCTGTATATATTATTTCACGTACTACAGGTTCTTCTATTATACTCCCTCTTGCCTCCTTTTTACCAAGCTGTTTTTATTTTCTTTGTTCCACCACTAAAGATCCCTCTAATCATGCCCCATTTCACACAACACAAATTAAAGTTTCAGGATGTTTTTAAAAAGTGGAATTCCACATGTTTCCCCCCAAAACGTTTTGAAAATATTTTATTTTTGCTCCAAATGGATGATTGCAAGAATGCTAAAGTAGCAACTTTCCCCCCGCAAATGTTTTTAAAATGTTTCTACCTTCCTGTTGTTTCCCCCACCAGTGGCTTTGAAGATGCCTCATTCAAAACAAAAAAGGAAAAGTGACACATTGCCAAAATTGGCACGCAAAGCTGAGTTGATTCATGTATTTAAATAAGTGAGATGTTGTCCAGCAGCGCTGCTAGCAGAGGAAACATCCCTGGGAAAAATTCTGCAAATGGTGGGTGACATAGAGAATCACAACAGGCACAAAATGGTGGGTGCAATAAAATGAAACTGAAAGCTTTAAAGTCGGGCAGCAGGAAGGAAAAAAGAACTGTTTTTGCATGAAACGTTTTATTTTTCTGTGCTATCTGGACGAAACCCCCCCAAATGGTTCTTTTAAAAACGTTTCCCAAATGTTTTATTTGCGCTGGGCGGAATGGGCCTATGATAGTTAAACATGCAGGCCCTATGTATAAACTTCCCATATAGGTTTTGGTGGGTACCACTGGACACAAAGTGCTAGGCTGAATGAAGACAAGTGACTTATCCAAGAGGGCAAGCTAAATACAAGGAAGAAGTAGGGGCTGTGCCCTCCTTTGAGCCTTGTTTGCTACTGTAACTTCCATCACAGACTAGTTAGGCTGAACAGGAATGCAAAAGGAATTTTTCTATTTGTTAGTTCAACTCAGAGCCTTGGTGTTTTGAATTCTTACTTTCATACCATTGTAAGGAAAATGCACAAATGAACTTGCTCAATTACTGGTTGAAGTTTCAGTGGAAACTATATTTCTATCATATTTTGTATTTCTGTCATCAGGTTTTTCTCCTGTTTTACTTTTTTTCAGTGTCTTAAAAATTTCATCACTGGCATTTCTTTGTTCCTTTAGTGCAGTGGTGGGATTCAAAAAATTTAGTAACAGGTTCCGATGGTGGTGGGATTCAAACAGTGGCGTAGCGCCAATGGGGCTGGGCGGGGCATGAAAGGGGCGTGACCAGGCATTCCAGGGGCGGGGCATTCCTAGGTGAGGCTGTGGCAAGGACACAGGGCACGCGCGCCCCAGGTGCAGTTCCCCTTTGCCCTACCTCTAGATTCAAATAATGACTGTTTAAAGTATTAAAAAAGCAATATACCGAAAGGTAGTGTATTATTTCTTTTTTATATAATTATATTGATTGATTTTAAATAATAATATAAGTAAGGAGAAAAACCAAAAACTGTTTACAGTTGTTAATATATTACAATCATATCTAATTGTCTATCTCTCTCAATCCCCCAACTAAAACATCCTATATTGCCTCCCTCCTTCCCATATTTCCTTCCCTCCCTACTTTCTACTTCCCCTTCAGATTCCTATAACTACTTTATCTATTCCACTTGAAAGAAAACTTACAGAGGGAGAGATCCAAAATCCTTAATCTAAAAGAAGAAGAAGAAGAAGAAGAAGAAGAAGAAGAAGAAGAGTTTAGATTTATATCCCCCCTTTCTCTCCGGCAGGAAACTCAAAGGGGCTTACAATCTCCTTGCCCTTCCCCCCTCACAACAAACACCCTGTGAGGTAGGTGGGGCTGAGAGAGCTCCGAGAAGCTGTGACTAGCCCAAGGTCACCCAGCTGGCGTGTGTGGGAGTGTACAGGCTAATCTGAATTCCCCAGATAAGCCTCCACAGCTGGGTCCTCCTCCTTTCCTGCTGCCTTCAACTATTCCTAGCATTATTGGCTTCTCATTATGTGACCAAAGTATGATATCCTCAGTGTAGGGGTGCGTCAGGGGACCCAGTAGAGCCTCAGAAAGTGCACAGGAATGCCTGCGCCATCTGTGCCCTCCTGGGTTCCACGTAAGGACATCACGAGATCCCCCTGACTCACAGGTCACCAGATGTCTGAGTCATGGGTCACAAGACCCCCAGATGTGGAATTGACCCAGACGGAGACGTTTCTTCCTGCACGTGCACTGCCCCCACAGGCCATGAATTGCGCAACTTCTCCCGCTCTCCCGCCTTCCCCAAACCCTAATAAAAGGTGCCAAGGACCACGGTACAGCAGAGTAGCCAGATCCACGGATTGTGCTAGCCCGCCGCTGGCTTCTCTCCACCGGATGATATCGCTGCGTCTCGTCTCTTCATTGCGTCGCCGTACCGACTTCACCTCAGTTTAGTAATTGTAGCTTCTAAGGACAGTTCAGGCTTGATTTGACCTAGAACCCATTTATTTGTTCTTTGAGCAGTCCACGGTATCCATAAAACCCTCTTCCTAATCCTTTCTCAACTCTAGCATTTCACATAAAGGCATATATTTTAATCAGTTTTTTAAAAAGCTGCCTTAAACAAAGGTGTTTGATTACCCGCTACTGTGGTTGACCAGTTGCAATCACCATGTTGATCGTTCGAGGGCTGTTTGTGAGCATTTAAGCAGTTCAGATTCATCTGTTTATGTAATTCCATACTACTTTCTTGCAGCAGCCTCACATCTGTTTCTGCTGACATCTCCAACTATTTTTTTTTGACGTCTGAAATAATGTTTATTTAAACCTGAGTATGTATGAAAGTCTTTTATGCTACTAGTATGCAGGCTCCACCAACTGCTTTGATTTTCTCTCCTGCTTTCCAGCTGAAGAACTTTGCTTTCACAATTACAGGCGGTTTAGGCAGTTTCCCCTTGTCCAGGACTTTGTAATAGCCTGAAGTGGACCACATCAATCACAGGTGCTAACCCAGCCTGATTTTTCCAATAATCGAGCCTTGTCGGCTCACTGACAAGCATACAGAGTTTACCTAGATTGACGGTAAGGCAAAAGTGTTGGTTCTTCTTGAAATGGTAGTGTCTCATACCAACTTTCCCCAAATACCCAAGATGATATGTGTCAACATTAATTCTGTGGTGATGCATGCCTCCAGCATTACCACAACCCCCAGGATGATTCCTATGCTTGCCTCTACAATCATGGCCACAGCTGACATGACCCCTCAGTTTCCTGGTATGTCTCAGTCAGGAGAACATCTTGCCAGGGTGGAAAAGAACGAGTGACATCTCTAATTGCTAAAAGGCACATAGTTAAAAGAAAGAACAATTACATTTGAGGGTTTTTAAATTGACAATCATTACTTTGTTGCCTCTATGTCTTTTCTGACACCGTCCTCTTCACATTCCCCTTGCAACTAGTTCTTGTGGCCACATCAGAATAGACGTTGCTGATGGCACATGCACCAAAAGCAGACTATATAATCTGTGAGGTAATTTAAAGGCTGCATCTGCATTCACAAATGCAAAAGAGGGAGAAATTGTAAGTGATTCTGTGATTGACAAGTACATTACTTCAGCTCCTGACTTGACTTCCAGTAGGTACTTGCTTTTTCTTCCTTTTTTCTATTACTGAATCTTTATGTAGTTACTAGCGAGGCCCGGCCACGTGTTGCTGTGGCTTATTGTGGTGAAATAGGAAAGGAACAGTAGCAGCAAATCAATTGCAGAGGCCAGCAGTACATGCTCATGGAAACACGCAGGCTGATACTGTGCGATATCATTGATGTGTGTGACCACATCCTCCCTCACTTCTCTTCCCTTGCATGGCACCCCTCCCTCTACCTCCCTCCCCTTTCCCTTTGCTAGAGTGGGTGGATCATATCCAGATGCTGTGCCCCCTCCCTCCCCTCCCTTGCATGCCACCCCTCACTCTCTCCCCTCCCTAACTTCTGTTCCCTTGCATGCCTCCCCCTCCGTCCCTTCCCTCTCCCACCCTCTCTTCCCTTGCATGCCACCCCTCCCCCTCCCTCCCTTCCGCCTCCCTCTGCTAGGGTGGGTGGGTCATATCCAGATGCTGGGCCTGCTCCCTCCCCTCCCCTCCCCTCCCCTCCCTTGCCTGCCACCCCACACTCTCTGTCCCCTCCCTCCCTTCTCTTCCCTTGCATGCCTCTCCCTCCATCCCTTCCCTCTCCCTCTGCTGAATGTGTATGAGAGTAGGTGTGTTGTGTGGTAGTAGTGGGTGAGGCACAGAGAGTGAAAAGTACCTGCGTGTGAGCGGGGGGAACCCCACCTGACATTTCACACGGCAACGTGTGTATGTGTTTCACGTCCACTCGAGTTATTGCCTATGTACTGTTTTCACTGCTCATATCTGGCCATCTGAGCGAACATTCTAAGGGCACGAACATTCTAAGGGTGACAGTTACAAACAGGCAGCTTCATGGCCTGGTGCGCCAGGAAAAAGATGTTTTACCTGGCTCAGGTGTGTTGTCTGACAGTGGGAGGTACATAAGAACACAGTCAGGGGAATGAGTAATTGTCTGTGAAATTTTCAGAGCGTTTGGGCCAGCAGGTGCAGGGTTATTCTCGAAGCAACAAACGAATGGTTCCATTTTTATATATATAGATGAGGTATTTCCTGATACTGGATATTGTGGGTTTCCCAGGCTGCATGGCCATGGTCTGGTACTTTTTGCTCTTAATGTTTTGTCTGCGTCTA
Source organism: Sphaerodactylus townsendi (assembly GCF_021028975.2). Lineage (NCBI taxonomy): Eukaryota > Metazoa > Chordata > Lepidosauria > Squamata > Sphaerodactylidae > Sphaerodactylus > Sphaerodactylus townsendi. The sequence goes on along the minus strand of NC_059427.1, from coordinate 35,344,032 downwards.
TTGTTGGCATCTTCAAAGGTATGTCATAGTATGATGCATTTCTCTATGTGACACAGTGTGGATCACACAATCACTCCACACTGTGTCATGGAGGGAAACACATCTTACTGGACATGCCAGCCATAGATGTGGGTGAAATGTTAGTAGCAAAAACTACCAGACCACAGCTGCACTACCTGGAAAACTCACAAAAGCTGATTCTGGCTGTAAAGGCCTTCGACAATACACATTTCCTGATAATTAATCAAATTCTACTTTCGGTTTTCATATGGACATTTGTGGCTGGATGTTTACCAAGAGGCTTTTTATAAACTAAGTTTGGGATATCTACAACCATGCAGGGAACCAGTTTCTGGTGACATCTGTGAGAACATTTACCTTAACCCAATTTCAAGGCCTGGTTAAAATTCAACTGTGTTGCTGGATGTTACAGATTACCAACTTCAAACATGGTTTCGTGTGCCTTGTAGTGAGCTTAAAGCTACCTTCCAGGTATTTTAAAAAAGTGCTCTACCTGCTTCATAATTTTTGTTACCTTTTCACTTTTTGAGGCGAAAGAAACCACGTCTAATAACAAAAGTACCAGGATACAATCACACTTTAGACATAAACGAGAGGGGGGGAGGAGTCCTTGTGTTGTTTTACATCACTGACACTGAATCTGTTTGGTGAAGTTAGGAAGAATTGTTTACTGCTATGTCAGAGGAGCAGTGACGACACCATGGGACTTCAATTAAAAAGAAATCATCTTATTGAGGTGGAAAAATTTGAAAGATAATCAAAGAGAAGAGGACATGATGACAAGTGCTGAACGAAGATAAAATACCTCTGAGAAAGTTAAATTTCAGGCCAAGTAGTCAATAGCAGAAACCCTTCAGGCAGAGGAGGCAGGTAATCTTTGCATATAGCTGAAGGATGCGGTTCAGTAAAATAAGCATAAGCATAAGCATTTTATTGTCGTTGTGCGTGCACAATGACACAATTTACAGCAGCATTCCTCGATGCACACAATTTCAGACTCATACTAATTTCTAATACTTATCTCATACTAATTTCAGACTCAGACTCGAGCCCTCCGGGGAAGAGGCGGCCTAGAAATCTAAAATATAAATAAATAAATAAATAAATAAATAAATAAATAAATAAAATACTCCATCCTCACTTTCCCCTTCCTCCATCCATCCCTACATAGTCCCAAACACATCAACACGAAGCCGCAGAGTTTAGCATAGCCACAGCTCTAGAGTAGAAGCTGTCTCTAAGCCTCTTTGTCCTAGTTTTGATAGACCTGTATTGTCTGCCAGATGGTAACAGTTCAAAAAGAGAGTGTGCTGGATGAGACGGGTCTCAGAATATTTTGGGCTTTTTTTAGGCTTCGGGAATTATAGAGTTCTTCCAAGGAGGGGAGAGGGCAGCCGATAATCCTCTGTGCAGTAGTGATCACCCTTTGGAGCACCTTCCTATCTGCCACTGGGCAACTGGAGAACCATACACAGATGCAGTAGGTTAAGACACTCTCTATAGCACAGCGGTAAAAGGACACCAGGAATTTTCCATTCAGTTGTTGTTTCCTTAAAAGTCTCAGATAGTACAGTCTTTGCTGGGCCTTCTTAACCACCGCGGCAGTCTGAACGCCCCAGTCAAGTCCTCTTTAATCATAACGCCCAGAAATTTAAAACTAGCCACCCGCTCTACTTGATCTCCATTTATAGTCAAGGGCTGAATTTTTGAGCTATTCCTTCTACAGTCCACTATAAGCTCCTTTGTCTTGTTAGTATTAAGAACCAGGTTATTTTCCCTGCACCATGAGAGCAATTGGTCCACCTCACTCTGATAGGCAGACTCATCCCCTCCAGAGATGAGCCCCACCACCGTTGTGTCATCGGCAAATTTGATAATGGTGTTACAAAATAACTTTGGGGACAAAAGTTTGAGAATTACCGACAACTTCCATGCCTGAAATGTTCATAATTTTATGCATGTTATTAATTATGTGTTAAAGCATATATATCCCAGCTTCCCCATGGTTCAAAGCTGCTTCCTTACTTTGAAACTTCAGGAGTATTCCTATTACTCTTTTGGTTTCTTCAGGCAGCCTGGGCTAACTTCTAAGGGCACTGCCGCTGACTGAGCTAGTTGCATGAATGACAGAATAGTGTGTTGGACTTGGCAGAGATTCCCAGTTTCAACCAGCCTCCAAATTCTGCCCATAATATCAGCATGTGCACCACTGTGTTATGACTTAGCCCTGAGATAACTAACCATAGAGATTATACCTAACTTGAGAAAACAACCAAGATAAAACAACAAAGAGTTCATGGGAGTAGAGTTTATATATGTGAGTAGGGGGTGTTTTCTAAACTGTGAGCCACATTTTGCTCTTTGACAGGGGCGTATGTTGACAAGGGGAAGAAAAGACTATTAGCATAATGGAAAGCAGATATTTTTCTCCTTAGCTTTGAGACAATCATAAGGAGCTCTCAGTTTTCAGAGCAAAATATGTTTTAAAGTTAACACCGAGTTCATGTTTAATTTGAACATGCCTCGTCCTCAGCACCCAATGGCGAGCACTTCAGCCAGCTGTAACTAGTTCTAGTCGTTTTCAGGAATAATGAAATGAAACACAGTATGTACTTGTCTGGTGGGAGATTTAGGTTGGCTACTGATACACTGGAAATGTTTATAAAGCAAACAGTGCATGGATATTGGCCATTTTAATTAAATTGTGCAAGAGCCATGCCCCAAAAATCACATGCTCTCTGAACCCATCTTCTTTGGAGAAGATTTCACAATTGAAAACAAGGAGAACTCCAATGCACTGTTTGGCTGCTGGAATAGCTGCTGAAACAACAACAAAAATCTGGAGTTGTAAGAGGTGGTTAAGATAAAACACCAGCCCAGTTACACAGTTTGGATCTCAAACTGAGAATGCAATGGAATCAGAACCAGGTTACACCCTTTTAAGTTCATTGAAATCAATGGGTTTAGAAGTGTACAACTGCATAGGATGACATGGTAAATTACTTAAATATGCAAACTGCACAAAGCAGAATTTGGGGCTCCATATTTTCTTTGGATATTATTGCTACTCTAAAGAGGGGGGCCTTTTCTGCACAAACCAAATAAAATATTTTGAGGCAGGAAATAAAACGTTTCCTCCATGGAGTCCTGCCTGGTTTTTTAGCCAAAAACATTTTATTTCCTGCCTGAAAATGTTCTATTGGCATGCTGGTCTCAAGCAATTCTTTTTTGAAAATGTTTTTTTTTGGAAGTGATTATTTTGTGAAAGCATTTTCACTTGCTGTGTGGATCGCTTTAAAACATTTCCCATGCCACTCAGCAGTCCCCAAACTTCCTTGTCAGTGCCATTTTCTGAAATCGCACAGGCCATCTTGTGCTGTATTTACATCAGGTTTTTTTTAAAAATTGGGGGGTAGGGTCATGTTTACATAGCTACATAGACATGACCCCTACAGAATCACAGCACAAGGCTTTGATCGGATCTAAGAAGTAGTAAAAAAGCTCCAAATCCTGGAATGACCACAAAATGGTGGCCAGGAAGTGTTTTCAAGGGGTTGAGTGTGGAGGAAACATTTGAAAACTTTTGCAAAATGTTTTCAGGGGCTCATGCAGAAAGGGCTGGTCGCTTTGTACAATAACTGTACTTAAAACATTTACAATTCTTAGTGATAAGTCTACTGTTCGAGGCCTGATCTGGATAGTTCAGACTAATTTGATCTCGTCAGATCTCAGAAACTAAACAGGATCAACCCTGGATGGTATTTGGATGGGAGACCTCCAAGGAATACCAGGGACATGATGTAGAGCCAGGTTATGGCAAATCACCTCTGTAGTCTCTTGTCTTGAAAACCCCACCGGGGTCACCAGAAGTCAGATGTAACTTGACAGCAGAAAACAAACAATGGCTCATTCTGCACATGCAGAATAATGCACTTTCAAACTGCTTTCAGTGCTCTTTGAAGCTGTGCGGAATAGCAAAATCCACTTGCAAACAGTTGTGAAAGTGATTTGAAAATGCATTATTTTGCGTGTGCGGAAGAGGTCAATAAAAACAAAAAAACCCAGTTCAAATGTGACATACAACTTTTAAATTGATACTTTGCTTTTCTCCCCAGTGGAGACCCAAAGCAGCTTATCACTGTCTTCCTCATAACAATAACCACGTGAGGCAGGTTAGGCTGAGAAAGTAGGCTGACATTCCAACCACTGTGCCACAGTGACGATCAAAAGTGAATAAACTCGTCTGAAGAAGCACTAAAAGATGGGAAACCCCCATGGTACTTACATGGTACTGTTCCTAATAGTTTGAAAAGCTCAAAATGCTTCATATTCTTCCTGAGTTTCCTGTACAGAAGCCATCATTATCCTCCCCTTGGGATCAGAAATGGTGGTTCACCTTGGTCTACAGTTGAATCTCAGGCCCCTTCCGCACACGCAAAATAATGCGTTTTCAAACCACTTTCACAACTGTTTGCAAGTGGATTTTGCTATTCCGCACAGCTTCAAAGAGCACTGAAAGCAGTTTGAAAGTGCATTATTCTGCATGTGCGGAATGACCTTCAGCCAAATCTTGATTTTTCTGTATGCATGCTGGACGGGTGCACATTCTAAGTGGCTACAGTGTAATGAAAGCACAGCGTCCATCCAATTTGTGAATCATGTCATCCATGCACTAGTTAGAAAAGTTCTTGGGCTAAAACTTTTGAAACCATTTTGCTTTTTGGGCAAGTAGACTATTTCTGGGACTTTGGGGTAAAGACTTTGGTCAACATATCTAAGAGAGCTCCTCCTTTGTAAACCTGTGATGTCTAAGACTTATCAAGAGCACTCTTGAGTTACATATGGCATAGCTGCTATGCAGAGAGAAATGTTATTGGTCAATGACCTGCAACAATGGAACTCCATGCCCCTCTGAACTTATAAAATCCAGAAAGTGAAGATTTTTTTGAAGTAACTTTTAATAATTGCTTTAATATGCTTTATTTTAGGAGGCAGAGGTTAAGATAGCAGATGTTGGAACTTCAACATCTGTTTTGTTTTAATTTTTGTAAATCATGTTTTAATTGGATATATGTCCTGTTCTTGTTGAAGTGTCAGATTTTCCTCACCACTAAAGTACTATTTTGTCACCTTTGTTGACCATAATACTTTCTAGCACTCAAAACAGACTTTTGGTTTGAACTCTTACATGAATTGAAACACCTGCTGTGATACCAAACGAAATCTTGATTTCAGACGTCAAGAGAGAAATCAACACTGAAAGAAGAACTACTGGCAACTGGCTAGAAAGTACAACGGGATGGTTGGTGTTCATCTTATCCAACCATTAGCCGAACCGTTAGCAGTCCCAAACTTATTGATCGTGGCTTGGAAATTGCGTGTACTTTAAAGGAACATATACTGGCACATTCTATGTTATGAAACCAAATATCTTGTTTATCATTCTGCTGATATTTTTGGTGGAAAGAGATAGAAAAATGAAAGGTAATAGAACATTCTCAAATCATATGACTGTTTTTGCTAAGCTAATGACAAACACATGTTTTGAATATAGCAGCTGCATATATTAAGATTCTGCATAGCAACGGTTGCATGTGTATGGGTGTATATGACTTAGAACAGCACATTACAGCCAATGTGTGGTGGCCGCCAAAAACAGCAGTCTCACATCTTCTCCTCTCCTCTTTCCTGTAATGTTTAATAATGTAAAATGTGATGTGAGATAAAATAGCAGAGCTTCCTTTCTGGGGCAGTGATAGTTTCTCCCTTCTTTTTAGAGTATAGAAAGAAAAATGAGAGATGTTATGCCACTGAGGTGTCAGTTTTCCTGTCCCAGCTCCATTTTGTGCGCTGCCACTTACCAAGGCAAAGAAAGTGAATGAGGAGATGGAGGGATGCTGATTTGGCAGTGGCCACACGTTGACTGTAATGTCAGGAAATGGAGTTCTGATCAATATTTTCCAGAAGGTCTGAAGCAACTTGCTACAGAAATTCTTCTTTGGGTTAGTAATGTATTTCTTTAAAAAAAATTGTACTGCCTCTCCAGTGAACCTGCTTCAGGCCGCTTTCAGAATGTTTTCAGAGTAATTCTCCAGTAGTCATTACTTTTGTCTTCTTGATGTTCAGCTGTAGTTCTGCTTTGGCCCTTTCTCCTTTCACTTTCAGCAGTAGTTGTTTCAAGTCTTCAGTATTTTTCTGTGAATAATGTAGTATCATTGGCAAACTTCATATTGCAAATGGTCCTCCCCCCCCCCCAGTTTCCAATGCACTTTCATCTACTCCAGCTTTTCATATGATATGTTCTGCGTACAAATTGAAGAGATAGGCTGATAAAATACAACCTTGTCTAACACCATTGCCAATTGAAAACTTCTTTTTCTCCATATTCTGTCGTAACAGTAGCCTCTTGTCCGGAGTACAAAATTAAGCATAACAAAAACAGAGCACAATAAAAGTAATTAAGAATTAAAAAACGCAATGTTAAAAGTCCTGCCAATACATTAAAATAAAATTGAAAAGTGAAGAACTTAACAAGATACTTACAAAATGGTTCAAATGAATGCTTGAGGGCAATCTTTAAGTGATGTACAGTGAAATCTTTAACTCTAAGACAGTTCACACCTTGTCACTTAACAGAGCATTCTATAGGAAGAAACCTGTGAGTAACTGTAATGGTCACATTTGCTGAAGCTTAAAGTGTTTTTCCTTCCTGCCTTCAGCATGTACTCCAGGCATGAAGAGAACTGTCTCTGGTAGTTTAACTCTAATAGCAGATAAGGTATTTTTTGGATATATTTTTGGCACGAATGCGCACCTCTAGCCTTGATCATTTTTGTAGCAATTGTGTGGAATTGTTGCTTGATATTTTGATTGTTCTGTTACATTTTATCATTACTGAAAACAGATCGGAAATATCAATAAAGACAGAGGTATATAATTACTTCAATATGCTTCAATTGTGTCCCCATTAATTCTGGCAATGTCACCAATATTTTTAGAAATTGAAGAAAGATGTTCCCAAGTGGAAAATAGCTTAAAGGATAGACTTGGATCTTAGTCACATAACATTTGTTTTGGTGCTCATAGATATATGTGATAAAGAATGAACAGATTATCCAGTTCAATTATCCCAACAACCTGTGAGGTTTCACATTGTTTTTATATTGTTATTAGCTGCTTTGGCATCCGAGGTGGTTGGGAGGAAGGTGGGTATTTATAGATAATGTAATTACATTAATTGAAATTAATTAGGCTGAGAGATATTGACCAGACAAGGTTACACAGTGTGCACTATAGCTGACCTTGGATTTGATCCCATCTACACAGCTGTCCCTTGACTAGTCACAGCACCAGATGTAATAAAAAGTGAATTTGGCAGTCCAGTTCACTGCCGTCAGTTTAAAATAGCACTACAGAAATAAGTTAATTTTTATATTGAGTTATAATATACCAAAATAAGTGATGTCTTTTGTGTTCTCAGGGAACTTCAGTTTAGTGGAATATGGGTAATCCTTTAAGATAGCTTGCAACCTTAGCAGTAGGAATGGGCATTCATTTATTAATTAAAAACAGGAAAGAGGAGGTTATATTAATTATATTAATTATTATAAAAATGAGTAGGAAAACTAATATATATATTATATATATTTGTTATTCTGATATATATATATTTGTTATTCTGATTCCTGGTTGTCTAATTTAGAGAATGTAAGCAGAGTTCTTTGAAAGCTTGAGTGAATTTCTGCCTTTTCCCATTCTTTTATCCTTAGTGGTTAGTACTAGGTTAAGTTGCTCCGGGGACAGGGTCACTGGGAGAACAGTCAAATGTTCTATACTCTGTCTCAGAAAAAGATGTTAATATGGTTAGTTGAGGTGCATCGATTGAGAAAATTGTATGCTTCCGCATTATTTATTTATTTATTTATTATTTGATTTCGTATACCGCCCTATCCCCAAAGGGCTCAGGGCGGTGATCAATATAAAAGCATATATAAACATAAATATATAAAAGTTTAAAATTTTCATTCTAAAACAGTATCCCACGAACCCATATGCAACCCTCCCAAGAAGAGTGATGGGTCCCGATGATGTTAGGGACCCTATACAGCATTAGAATATAGTCCCAATTGAATATGATAACTATCATTCATTTTTATGTCCTGCCTTTGTCAAAACCATTATTTTGTGCATTTGAACATGGTACTTTGATATAAGAGCATTTATAATTCAACTATCACCAATACTTGGCTTTTGCAAACTGCCGGGCTAGGTAGGCACTAGGATCCATGGAAGAGCATTCTACAACAAAGAAGGTCCAGCATGTTGAGTTCTGTGGCAGAGGAATATACAACCCTAGGAACATATTTTTCTGAGACAGACTATACCAGACTGTGATACAGAATGGGACAGCCTAGGGTTGACAATTTGGGATTGAAAAATTCCTGGAGATTTTAGGGGTGAGTTTGGAGAGGGCAGAATTTGGGGGTAGACGTGACCTATAGAGAGAAGGGAGCTATAGAGGGGAGAGAGAGGACCTATAGAGGCACACTTGAGGTTGGTAACCATAGAGAGGACAGTGGTTAACACCATCACCCAGATACCATGTGATGTTGGGAAAAGCAGATGAAACTAGGGTTGCCAACTCAGTGGGGTATAATGCCAAGAAGTCTACCTTCCAAAGCAGCAATTTTCTTCAGGAGAAGAAGTGTAAGCTGCCCTGAGCCCAACTCCAGCTGGGAAGGACAGGATATAAATTTAGCAAATAAAATAAAATAAAGAACATCTTAAATGGACAAATAAGCAGTTAAGGTAGTTGGGAAATCAGTTGTAATTCTGGGAGATTTTCAGTGCTCACTTGGGAGCTGGCAACACTAGATTCAACTTTTATTACTCTTATCCTCAATGCCAGAGAGTGATGCAAATAGAGGGTAGTTGTCACAATCATCTCTTCGAACCCTCTAACACAGTGTTTCCCAACCTTTTCAACATCACAGTACCCTTGACCTTACTCTTCATATCTCACGGTACCCCTGCCATCCCCCCACCTTCCCCTCCCAGTGTGAAGGGAAACACTGGTGTGTGTGTGTGGGAATTGGCTGTTGACCTTGCGGCAGGTCCTGCCTCCTGGGCCAGCTCCATGTCCTTGCTGGTGCCGGTGGGAGACACCGCAAAAGTGAGGGGGGCCAGTAGTGTTGCTGCGGTACCCCTGGGACACGCTCACGGCACCCCAGGGTACCACGGAACCCTGGTTGGGAATCGCTGCTCTAACATAGGTGTCAAACTCACGGCCCTCCAGATTTATGGACTACAGCTCCCATAATCCCACAATGCTGGCAGGGGATGATGGGAACTGTAGTCCATGACATCTGGAGGGACACGAGTTTGACACTTCTGTGCTAACATTTCACGGCAGGGGTGGAAGGGAAGAGAACAGAAGCAAACAGTTTGCTTGCAAACCCCAGAGGCCAGGCAGTATTACGGTTTGTGACAGACAGAAAAGATTGCACTTCCTGGATGCCAGGAATTGCTGAATGCCAGGGAATCAAGGCAGATACTTAGATAAATGTACAATTCTGAAAACTGTCCCTTTTTGGATGGAACAGCAAGAAGCTACAATTTAACTATAGGTGTTTCCCACTGAAATGTGCTTCCCATTAAAAATAATAAGGAAGTGAAAATGAAAGTAAAAAATGAATGAAATGAAAACAAAGAAAATCTCTGAACACATTAAGTGAACCAGAAACAAGATCTTACACATGCATAGCTGCCTGAGAGGTATAGTACCCCTTTCCACCATTCATGGGGGAATGAGAGAGGTTTTTATTAATTTACTGGAAGAGACGTTCTTGCTTCAGTTTAAACTTTTGACTATATAATTAAGGCTGCAATCATCATTATTATTTATTGCATTTATAGCCCATTTTTCTTCCATTACATAGTGCTCCTATGAGATCTCCAATCCAGGCACTAACCAGACCCAGACTTGCTTAGCTTCTGGACCAGTGAAGAGATTTCTTCGTATTAGTCACTTGCCACCTCTTATAGGACAATAACCATTGCTTCCAGATGAGTGTCTTGGCAGCCCCACTACTCAACCTTTCTGCTGTGCCTTCATAATTCCTTTCTGTAGGCTGAGTAAAATCTGCAATTGTGCTCATAGGTTTTCCTGACATGTGCAATTTTTGATAACAACAGTGTACCAACTGGAGAGTTGTATGCTAAAAAGGCAACACTTGTGCAAACAATTTGGTCAGTCATTTAGAAAGTGTAACAGTGCCAAGACTGACCACAGGAGCACCAACTTTGCCTTTTAAAGCATCAAGTAATGGATTGTCCTTGATTGGTCAATGGATCTATTAGGATCCATTGACCAGGAATGTTTGTCTTTCTTCTTTTCCAGGGAATAGGGAAGGAAATAAAAATCTGACCGATCAGGGATGCTCTCATATGGAGAGCTATCAAACCTAAATGAATGAGTGAATTGTCTTTTTAAAGCCTCAGTTTCTCTCCTACACCCAGTTCGGAGTTTGGTCTCTACACAGAAAAACTCAGCACATTCCTATTGAATATAGAAGGATCAAGTGGGGACCTGCAAGACATTTATGGAGAGACTACGTCCCTTCCTATCCCTGCCCTTGAAACTCCTATCACTTCCACTCTTACTGATCTCCCCACCGAACACCATTCTTGGCATTCCTCTCATCCTCACCTTTGTTGCTTTGCTCACCTACCCCCACCCTTGGTATTCCTCCCACCCCCTACCTTCATTGATCATCCCACCAACCCTCCCCTTCGATGCTTTCCTCACCTATTGTTCCCAGTTTAGCTAGGTCTGAAGGGCCAGTGAGGTTCCCTGCCTCTACTGTCAAGCCTGCTGTGGTTTACTTCTCCTTTCTCCTGCGTCCTCTGGCATGCCTGGGTCCAGAGTGGTTCCTGGCATACTTCTTAGCCCATGTTGTTTAGTTTAGCTTCAGAAAGCGAGAAAAGGGGGAGGCCTCCCTCACTTGACTGGAGTGGCTTCAAGCAACCCAGCAATTGTGGGGCTGTGCATGTGTTTATGAGGGGAGTCTGTGCCTGCCCGAAGTTGCTCTGAGCAGCTTTGGATCCCTGTGGTGGGAGCTGCTACTTCAACAGATAAATTGCTGTTTGCACAGACTTTGGGCCTTTCCCCACTTACCTTAAGCCCCGCGCTACTTGAGGAGAGTAGCGCGGGGTCCCCCGGCACTCCCCACGAGAGGGGCGGCGGCAGCGTAGCCGCCCCGACGCTGCCACTTTCCTGCCCCCTCAGCGCGTGGCATCCCAGGCGCTCTTCTTAAGGGCGCCTTTTGAGGCCCCCTCGCAGAGCGCGGGGTCGTGGGGACGCCTGGGCGCGCGTCTGGGATGCCGTGCGCTGTTCTCAGCGCGCGGCATAGGGAGGATCCAAGAAAGTGGGGAAAGGCCCACAAACAACTCTTTCTTAAAAATTGGGGGAATTTTGACGCCTGGTTTTGTTTGTTTGTTTATTTACAGTTCAGATTTTTCTGGAGACCCAAGGTCTTCACTGAGTCTGTAGAAAAACCTGTTGGGGTGTAAATGTGGCCCCTATCTGTAGATTTAAGCAGAAGGCATACTTGGGAATTCGTTATATAGATTACTTCTGATAAAACATACAGAGGATCAAATTGGAGTTAAATTCAAGGCACTTTTATATATGTTTACCATCACAATGTTACTAAAGTTCTGAAAAATGTTAAAACCTGAAAGAGCTACAGGGGTCTCCCAAAAGTCTTTTTTCTGGAACGAAATCGGCTGAAGTTGAAACTCCTAAGAACCTTAATTACATATCCCAACATAGGTTTCACAAACATTAAACGGAATGCTTTCACAGCTTGCTATGTCAAAACTAGGCAGCATGCATTTTAAAAAATTTCCCTTGTTTTCATTTCTCATTTTAAAAGGCTTCCTACTTAAATGGGCTCTCTTCCTCGGATTAAAATTGCTTTTAACGTAGTTGAACTGCACCTAATTTTCAGACTGTGATTCATATGGTGAGATAATTATTCTCCTGCTAGACTTTTTTTTCTTAAAAAATAATAATAATAATTTTTTTTTTCCAGTACAGAATCCCCTTTTGCTCATTTCTATGTGCTGGCCATTTTTTGTCTTCCACATTGTAGGAGTCAGCAAAAGGTGCCCAAAAAACAAATGTGAAACGGGCAACTGTTTTGACTGCGTTCTGTGACTTGCAACATAACACTCCCCTTTTATTATTGTATCTTGAACAGTCAAGGGGTGACTAAATGGTTGCAGGTGGCGGTGAAAATAAAAGCCATCCATCATTATTTATTAGGCATGAGAAAGATACACAATAATGTAATTTAATCTCAGAGCAGACAATTATTTCCACATATTGATAATACAATGTGAAAACTGTCATGAATCCTAATATGACGTTCGCCTTTATTGGTGGACCACTAGTAGCTATGCAAATAATGAAATTGTATCAAAAAGAGGGAAAGGCAATTATTTGCATATACCAATATTATCAGAGAGAGAGAGAGAATGAAAGAGAGAGAGAAACCCTCATTGTTACACACTCGCAAAAATGTAATAATCATAGTTTATGTATTATTTTTCCAGTGCCTGAAAAATTTGACAGTGGATTTTTCACTACCTAAACATTTCATTAATTCGTCTGTCATTAAAATACTTTCACAACTTTTGATAAAAGGGAAAGTCATGACTGTGGATGTGCAACTTTATCATCTTTGCTCCCTCTAAGCTTGATCTTTAAAGCTCACAAAGTTTGACAGAAAGACAATGGTCCACTTTGCTAGGCTTTGGATAAGTCCTTTCTGTATCTCTAATGGCTTTGAAATAATAGATAACACTGCCTTTCTAAATGGAGGCAGCGTGCATGTCTTTTAAGATGTTGGTCCATCCTAGTAGCTTTAAAATGTTGTTTAGCTCAAATTGAGAGGTGTAATGATAAACTGAAGAATTATGGTTTTAGATTGTTTTTGCACGGCTCAATTACACCAGGGTTGAACCAGGATCATACATAGGCATATATAAGGCCAAAATATCCTGGGGGAAAACTGGGATCATATATACCAGGATGTTTCCACCTCGGTTCCTCCCTCCGCACAGCAGCCCGTCAGCACGTTCAGGCTGGGAGGAAGAACTCCAGGTGATTACACACAGCCCCCGAATTAGTTTCATTTTCCTCGCCGACATTGCCGCGCATGTGCGAACTGTCCTGTTTTTCCGCAGTTCTGATTTGCTGCAGTCGACGAGGCAGTAAAAATAAACTGGTCCGTCTCCCACGGTGTTTGCATGGGACTGGTATCAGCACGGTTTTTAAAAAAGAACCTCCAATTTCATCTTTTTTGAAAGGCATGGGATAAGGGAAATCTAAGTAAAAGCCTGGGTAAATAAGATCTGTTTTGTCCTGGCACCTGAAAGAAAGTAAAGTCGGTGCCAGGCAACTGATGAGAGAGAGTGTTTCAGAGGTGAGGTGCCACCACAGAAAATGCTCAGTTTCTAGCTGCCCCCTGCCTCACAACTAGGGTTCCCAGGTGCCAGCTAATAGCAGGCAACCTTCCAGTGCTTCCTGCCTCTGTTTGCCGACTCTCAGCTGTTTGGTGGGTGGAAGCAGGCTGGCCGAAAGAAGGAGGGAGCGATCCATGTCCCTGTATGATGGTGCCACTTCTGGTACAATGCAGAAGCACAAGCATCATGCCAGGAGGATGCTCTATTACTCTTCTCTAAACTCTATTGAAACCATAAAGTTTCTGGGCAAGTGCTAGAGCTCCCCCACCCTGATGTGATGTCAGTGCTTCCAGATTCTGCTGGAAGTGACATCATCATGCAGGGACACAGCTTGCCAATCCCTTTCCCCACATTCCAAAAGCTCCCACTGGTTGCCAGGATAGACCCAGCAACCCTACTTGCTTCTGACAGCAGGGACACAGAGAGTGGAACTTGAGAGACAGATTTTAACCATGTTAACCATGTTAAACAGTGCAGGAGGACAGTCATCCAATTATTCTGGCCTCAAACAATTCAAGGCCTTAAAGGAAGTTTCTGGACTGTTTTCAAAAGCAGCCTCATTACAGTAATCTAACTTGGATATTATTGGAGGATGGATCACCATGGCCAGATCACATTTTTCCGAGGAATGGCTTTAGCTGGTAAAACCAGCCAAAGCTGCTAAAAGGTGTAACATTCCATAGAGGCAATCTGAGTCTCTAACCATAGGCCAGGATCTGGTAGCACCACCGAGCTATAAATTAGCTTCTTCAGGGGGAGTACAACCCCCTCCAGAATAGGCTTTACAGTTCTTGAGCAGTTTCTCCATTGACCAACATCACCTCAGTCTTGTCTGAGCTGAACTTCACTTTATTGGTCCTCATCCATCCATCCCTTCTGTAGGAACCTATTCTGAACTTCTACAGACTTGCCTGGATTAGCTGATAAGAAAAAGTAGAACTGGGTGTCATCTACACATTACTGACACTACACTTCAGATACCCAGATGACCTCTCCCAGAAATTTTATGCAGACATAAACGGCATAAGGGATAAGATAGGCCATGTAACAGTACCCCAGCAGCAATTGGTCAAGTAAGAACAGAACCACTGGAGGATGGTCCCCCTTCTTCTCCAGAAGGATACAATGATATTGGATACCACAGAAAAATCCAGAACAATCAACAGGTGCATGCTTCCCCCTATCATTTTCTCATCTGTCAGGATGACCAAAACCATTTCAGTCCAAAAGCCAGTCCTGAAATCAGACTGAAACAGATCTAGATCATCTTCTTCAAGATTGCCTTCAAGATGGTGGGATTCAAATAATTTAACAACTGGTTGTTTACAAGCACTATTTTAACAGCTGGTTCTGCCGAAGTGGTGTGAACCTGCTGAATCCCACCACTGATCCTAATGGTCTTTCTGATCCTTGTGGAGATTCTGAATTTCCATATGCCTATATCTCTCCAAATTTTGGATGGTAAGGAAAATTCCTCATTTGTTTGTTTGTTTGATTTTTGTCCCACCCTTCCCCACTATGCAGGTTCCAAGGACATTACAACAATCAGTTTTACAATAAAATCATTGACAGATCAACTACTTTTTTTTATTTTCCTGCACCCCCAAACCAATTAAATGGAGGAAACAATTGAAGGGCATGAACAAAAAAAAAAGGTGAAATGGAAAGGAGGCAAGGTAAGATGGCTGCCTTCAGCCATGACCCTGGTGGAACATCTCCATCTTATAGGATTTGTGGAACTGAAGCAAATCCAGCAGGGCCTGCGTCTGATTTGACACAGTGTTCCACCAGGCTAGGGCCAGAGCTGAGAAAGTTCTGGTTCTGGTTGAGGACAGCCAGACATTTTCTAGCTTAGGACATTTTTGCTAGCAGTACAGAAGTACTGAATAATCTCTTAAATAAACAAAGCTTATTCTTGACACAAACTGTCTAACAATCTCAATTTTAATTTCAATCTAAACAAAGTACAAGCTATTGTTCTAAATGATTCAATCTTGTCCTTGACGTAAGCCATGTCTTACAGTCTCATTGAAGTCTAAACTTGTGCTCCACGCTCTCCTGCTTGTACAGCTGATCTCCAGATGACAGAGATCAGTTCCCTTGGAGAAAATGACTGCTTTGAAGGGTAACCTTTATGGCGCTGTGCCACACTGAATTCCATCCCCTCCCCAAACCCCATAATCTCTAGGTCCCATCTCCAAAATCTCCAGCTATTTACCAACCCAGAACTGGCAACTATACATGGGCCCCACCTGATATCTTCTTCCCCTTATCTGGCCTGTCCCTCTACAACCACCATACCTCCCTCTGCCCACCTGTACCTCAATTACAGCACCTCTGGACCCACTCCTTGAAGTGCTATGCAGGCACCTGATTAAATATACACAACTATCAGCAGCTTGATAAATGGGTATTGGCTCTACAAGTAAAAAATAACAGGGGCAGGCTATTTTCTGTTTATGCTCTGTTCCCATTGTGACAATCCAGTGTGTCTCAGGGTAAGAGCCACAGTTTAACAGCCAAAAGTCCAAATACATGGATGAGTATTTATCAGTGTACTTGTAGTTAGTTTATTTCCCCATTAATAGAAGAATAGGAAAAGGAGGAGGAGGAGGAGGAGGAGGAGGAGGAGGAGGAGGAAGAAGAGGAGTAGCAGTTTGGATTTATACCCCCCTTTTCTCATCTGAAAGGAGTTCCCAATCCAGACACTAACCAGTCCCACACTTCAGAGTCATAGCAACCACGAGGCAGGGCGGTACGCGTTGCACTGGGCGCGCGCCTGGGGGGGTGGGAGCAAAAAATGTATTTTTGATATTTTTAGTGTTTTTACTTTGTTGGCTGGCAGGAGGTGCAGTTTTTAGGATAGTGGCACCCAAATTTTAGGATATCGTCAGGCAAACCTTCTGATGATACCAGCCAAGTTTGGTGAAGTTTGGTCCAGGAGGTCCAAAGTTATGGACACACAAAGAAGGTGCCCCCATCCCCCATTGTTTTCAATGGGTGCTAATAGTAGATGGGGCTACCTTTTGAGGGTTCATAACTTTGGACCCCCTGAACCAAACTTCAGGAAACCTGAGAGGTATCATCAGGAGAGTCCCTTGAAGGTAGCCTGAAATTTTGGTACTGCTAACTTAAACATTGCTCCCTGACAGGCACCCTCGAAATTTCCCCAGATTCTCCCTTTAAATCCCTTTTGAGTGAATTTAAAGGGAGAATCTGGGCTCCCTTGTCTACAAAATATTGAAAGTGATGCTGTTGGGGGGGGGGGTAGGGTGGGGGGGAATCCTCCCTGAAACAGCATCACTTTCAATGTTGTTTAGAGCCCAGATTCTCCCTTTAAGGTGGATTTAAAAGGAGAATCTGGGTTCTCTAGAAGAATCTGGGCTCTCTAGTCTAAATAACATTGAAAGTGATGCTGTTTCAGGGTGGATTCTCCCTTTAAGGGGGATTTAAAAGTAGAATCAGGGCTCCCTAGTTTAAACAACATTGAAAGTGATGCTGTTTTGGGGTGGATCCCCCCCCCCCCGTATTACTTTCAGTATTGTTTAAACTAGGGAGCCCAGCGTCTCCCTTTAAGGTGGATTTAAAAGGAGAATCTGGGCTCTAAACAACATTAAAAGTGATGCTGTTTGAGGATGGATTCCCCCCAAAAAACCCAGCATCACTTTCAATGTTGTTTAAACTAGGGAGCCCTGGGTGTGTTCAGATTTGTGAGTTGGGGCATGTTCTATAATGTGATGGTGACTTTGAGATGACCTTGTGCAAAAAAAATGTTTTTTTGGTCGTAGTGAGGGAGAGTGGCCTTTGGTCATGGAGGGGCGCAAAACTCAGAATTTTGCACTGGGCTCCATTTTCCCTTGCTATGCCTCTGCCACACTTGCTTAGCTTCTGGATCAGTAAACAGATTTTTTCATGTTAGTCACTTGCCACCTCTTACAGGAGAGTAACCATTGCTTACAGATGAGCGAGTGCCTGAGCAGAGCTAACACTTACCCCTTCTGTTGTCGCACACCAGCATGACATCTGCAAATTGGTTCACCAGGTTAGAGTCTATCACTCTTAACCAGTACACCATGCTGGCTATAGTTTTAGGTAGGTAGCTGTGTGGGTTCACAGTGGAAAAGCCAGATTTGAGTCAAGTAGCATGTAAAAGACCAACAAGATTTCTAAGGTACACACTTTTGAGAGTCAAAGCTCTCTTTGTCAGGTACCAATTGTCCTGCTAAAGAATCTTAAGAAGCCCTTTGTTGTTTGATCCCCAGTTGGGGTGAAAATAGAAACGTTCATGGGTTTCTGTGGCTTTGTGTAGCCGAACTGGAATCTTTTTATGGAAATTAATTACAACAGGTCTGTGCAGCTTCAGCCTGGCATGGAAAAAGCTGGCCAAAAATACTGGAAATGATTTGTTTTCTAAGACAATTCCAGTGACATTGTGGAAAAATTCTCAGCCTCACTACAGACTGAGAACATATTTAGCAGTTAGCAAAACCACAGTTTTCACTTTCAAATTTGAATCAGATTTTCAGATAGTAAACTGATCTTACAGGTTGTCCCTGGAACCCTTCAGTTCTCAGGAAAACAAAAGGTTTCCAGAAGGAGGCCTGCTTACCTTCTGTAGGAGACTGGTAGGGGAGTGTGCAGTAGAATGGAGCGTTGTAGCTATCCTGAAACATAATGGATTGTTTCTGCCCTTGGGCTTATTTGCTTTTCTCAAGTAAAGTGGAACTCCATAAGAGGAAACTGTTATGCATTATTTTTTATTATGGTTCTTTCCCCCTGTGCAATGACTTATCATTTTCCTCAAAGGCAGGTATAAAAGTATATGGAACAAAGAGACATATAAGAAAGGAAGACATGAGCTGTCAGATGTACACCTCTGAGCATGAATGCCCATTGCTTGAATATGCGGCCTTTTGGAAGTCATTTTCAAATAGTGTAGAGAGAGAGGGAAAAAAATCCCAGGGGCCAGGCATATGACTTGCACCTAGGGATTTCAGCTCTGGGTTAGGAAATACTTGGAGATCTTAGAAGTGGAGCCTGAGGAGGGTTTGGGAAGGGGAGGGGAGGGGCTTCACAGGGGTATAGTACTCTACCTTCCAAACCTTCCAAACCAGCCATTTTCTCCATGTGAACCTATCTCTGTTGCCTGAAGCCACCAACTGGAGGTTGGCACCCCTACTTGTACCTTATTGGCGTAAGCTAGATTCCTTCCAAATTCCTTGGATACAAGCATGGGAGTCTTGAGAATGACATAGTTAATTGGACTAGCAATCCAGCAAGGGTGCTATTTCTTTTCTGGTTTCATGGTTACACCTCCCATTTTTCATCTTTCAGGTGGAATGATGCTGACTGAGTGGAAAAGCCAGACAGAATCTCCCCTGTCTATGTGGCTGCATTGTTCAAAAGCATCCTTCAACTTCTCATGGGACTGCAATCCTTAAAAAGCGGCTATCTTGCACCTGTAGATTACTGTGATTGGCACCGCTGGAAGGCTTTGATTGAGAACAAATGGTTTTGCTGGATGTTGACTTATCCTTCTCCCCCCCCCCCCCATCCATTTCCTCAAGGGCAGCATATCTGGTTCTCTCCTCTGTTCCATACAAGCCTGTGAGGTAAACAAATAATCACCGGTCAAAAGTCACCCGGTGCGCTTCATGGCTGAGTAAGGCTCATTCAGATTTAAATAACTGTTTTAAATCAACTGTTGAACATTCTAGATCTACCTGTGAAGATGCTGGTGTGCCACTAAACAAAAGGACAGCAGGGGTGGGTTGCTGGGAGAGCTGAAGGTAATTCTTGGCCAGGCATGCTAGGAACAAGAAAATACCCAAGCATCATGGGCAGCTCATCAGTCACTCACCTTACATCTGCCTGGTAGCTGGTCAAGTTTGGGTGTTGATGGTGGCATGTCATGTCTGGAGTATGTAGCATCAGTGGTCCTGCTAGCAGCTTAGAGGCTAGCTTTGGCTTAGTGTGCTAAGTTGGCTTAGTGTGCTAAGTTGGCTTAGTGTGCGGAGCAAAATGGTCTAGTGCAGGGGTCTGCAACCTGTGGCTCTCCAGGTGTTCATGGACTACAAATCCCATCAGCCCCTGCCAGCACAGCCAATTGGCCATTCTGGCAGGGTCTGATGGGAATTGTAGTCCATAAACATCTGGAGAACCACAGGTTGCAGACCCCTGGTCTAGTGTGCTGCTGCTTGCATGTATGCCAAGGGTTGCCTGCCCCTCCTTGAAACACAATATGCTTCCAATGAACCAGAAAACAAATGTTCAGAAATAGCTGTTATATTTTTCTCCTGCCCTTGAATCTCATGTGTCAACAAATGGTTATCCCTTCCTCATTTCATCTTCCCAACAACCCTGTAAGATAGACTAGGCTAAGAGATCTAGCCAGGTTTCATGGCTGAACAGAGACTGAACCAGGTGACCCCCGACCTAATAATTTGGTCTCAACCAGGTTTTTTAGTAGCCCATGTTCTTAATTTAATCATGATAGGTCTAAGATTGTTTAAAAAGCAACAAAAACATATGACACCAGTATAATAAGCTTTGAGAAATCACTGAAGTAATTTTGTTTGCGTGGAGTAAAAAATCAAGGAAATTTGGTTTTGAAATCATACTCTAGTGCAGGGGTAGGGAACCTGCGGCTCTCCAGATGTTCAGGAACTACAATTCCCATCAGCCCCTACCAGCATGGCCAATTGGCCATGCTGACAGAGGCTGATGGGAATTGTAGTTCCTGAACATCTGGAGAGCCGCAGGTTCCCTACCCCTGCTCTAGTGCAATAAATTAAATACATTTACTGTGCCCATTTTCTTACACAGTTCTCCTGTTATGTTTTGATAAATTTATACTGCAGCAGATCATGAGAAAGATAAAACTCCAGATGTGAACTAGCTAGGGCACCAATTGACCCCTCCCCCATGAAACGATCTGAACTGCCAGATCAACTGCAGTAATATGTGGAACAGGAAACATGACATAAAGAGTTTGTGGGTAGGTAAGATTGAGTAAGGCATTAATGTAGGTCAAGTAAGACCCACAAGAAACCTGTGAGGAGGAAGAATTACCTCCACCTTTGTTTCCTCCTGACTTCCCCAACTTCTCTGCCTCTCACAGTCCATCATGCCGCTCCTTATCGTCTCACTTTCTGCTCCCCTGCCCCAGCTCTCTTTCTCTTACTGCCCCCTACCAAGCTCTTTTTCTTTCACCCTGCCCCAGCTCCAAGGATGTAGGTAAGGGGGGGGGGTGCTTGGGCTCAACCCCCCCCATTACATGTCCGAAGCTCTGCCCCCTGTTTGTGGGTTTTTTATTTTTTAGTGCTTTTTTTGGTTTTTGGCCTGCAGGGGATGCGGTTTTTAGGCTAGCAGCACCAAAATTTGAAGGATTTGTTGAGAGACTGTCCTGATGATACCACCCAAGTTTAGTGAGGTTTGGTTCAGGGGGTCCAAAGTTATGGGCTCCCAAAGGTGATTGTTTCCAATGGGATCTAATAGAAGATGGGGGCTACACCTTTGAGGGTCCATAACTTTGAACCCCCTGAACCAAAACTTCACCAAACCTGGAGGTATCATCAGGAGAGTCTCCTAAAGATATCTTGAAAATTTGGTGCTGCTAGTTTAACAATTGCATCCTGATAGCAGGCACATCCCAAATTTCCCCAGATTCTCCTTTTAAATCCACCCGCTTTGGCATGGATTTAATGGGAGAATCTGAGGTCCCCAGTTTAAACATTGAAAGTGATGCTGTTTTAGGGTAGGGGATAATCCACCCCCAAACAGCATCACTTTCAATGTTGTTTTAACTGGGGACCCCAAATTCTCCTTTTAAAGGTGGATTTAAAAGGAGAATTCGGGCTCTCTAGTCTAAACACCATTGAAAGTGATGCTGTTTGGGGGTGGATACCAGCATCACAGCGGCTGCCCATTGGGGTGGGGGGGAGGCACAAAACTCAGATTTTGTATCGGGCTCCATTTTCTTTTTCTATGCCCGTGCCCCGGAGGGGTGGGCAGAAGGGACTGCTGGCTGCCAGCTGGGCAGGGGGGCAGGGGAGTCTGCCTTCCCTGGCCTCGGAGAGCTGCTTTTATAAGCTCTGAGGCTGGGGGCGGGGCTTGGAGAGGTATGGCCCCAACCCCCAACCCCCCCATAAAAGTGTATACCTATGTCACTGCCCAGCTCTCTATTTCTGCTACCTTACCCCAGCTTCTCTTTCCCTCTTTTCCCTGAAAGCACCGCTCTTGGCAGCTTACTCGCATTGTTTTGAGTGTGTGCTGTGAGGCTCCCACCCCCCAGCCTTGCTCTTGCCAGCTTACCCAAAGCTGCTCCAGGTGGGAAGGCAAAGCCTCCCACTCCGACACCCCTGCTCTCATTGGCAAGCCTGAAGATACTCCAGGTGGGCCTTGCACCAATAATTGTGTCTGAGACCTGGTCTACAGTGCAGTAAACTGAGGTGCTAGAATGGACTGTGCTATATCCCACTGTAGGTAACCGACTGGTTTTTTTTTCAAAGTTCCCCTGCATAAACAAGTTCCAGCAGTCAGAAAACCAGCACTGTACAAGAAAGTCTAGGCTACCACCTTTCCCCTGATGTATTAATTTTTAATCTGAAGGAAGTTTATACGGAGGAGCATTAAAAATGTGACTGTACACCCAGCTGTCTGAAGTGGTATAGTTCATTCCATGACCAGAAATCTCTTTCATCTCCTTCTACTGCATATTAGATCAGTTGCAATGGTATGTGTTTTAACTGGACATTTGTGACAGCTTCAGAAAGGTAAGGTTTGTATCTTGAGGCAGACAAGGAGACGACACAAGTCAATATTGAAAACAGGAAACTCAGTTTTATTATTTTGTCATTCTTACAGCCCCTGCCCTTTCTCCGCTGACTCCCTCTCCCCTTGCCTTCCTATATTTCCCTTTCAGTGCAGAAAGATCCAGCTGGCCCAACAATAGACCATGGAGACCTGAATGGGAAAAATCTCTGCCCCCTTCCGCACATGCAGAATAATGCACATTCAGTCTACTTTCACAATTGTTTGAAAGTGGATCTGGCTATTCTGCACAGCAAAATCCAGCTTCAAAGTGCACTGAAAGTGGATTGAAAGTGCATTATTCTGTATGTGCGGATCTGAACACCAACCATACAGTAAACTGCAGAAAGTAAAATACAACACTTTTCAGTGATTTCTCAAACCCCAGCGAACATGTGTTTAGTCAGCATACAGTTATATGTAGTTTTTCATTCTGCACTGAGAAATTCTTAATGCATGTAAGAGCTGAATGTGTGATTGAAACCTCATATTGTTGGATTGCCATCCTCCAGACAGGGCTGCAGTTCTTTATAAAAAGACAAAAAAACACAGTATCTGAGCTGCTACACAGACTGAAAGGACATAAAGTGGTAAGTGATTTAATATATAGTAAAGTGCAATAAAGGGACAAGTGTGCAAAGTGGAAAAATACAATACTCTGTATTATTATATTACGGGAAATCAATTGCAAAATAAGCTGCATAGCAAGATGCATCAAGAATTGTACATAAAGGAGCCCTTTGGGGATGGGCAGGGTAAAAATTCACTCACTCACTCACTCACTCACTCACTCACTCACTCACTCACTCACTCACTCACTCACTCACTCACTCACTCAATCAATCAATCAATCAATCAATCAATCAATCAATCAATCAATCAATCAATCAATCAATCAATCAATCAATCAATCAATCAATCTCTCATATTATGCAACCCTCATCCGGGCAGGAACACACATCTGAAGCCATCTGTAGTTTTAGTATTTTATATATTATTTTATTGTAAATTATGTATTTGATGTTTTAAATTGTTTAGTGTTGATGGACACCGCCCTGAGCCTTCGGGGAGGGCGGTATATAAATATAAATAATAAATAAATTAAAAAAAAGATGCTCACTTGTAGGTGGAGTCAAACAGTAAGAATTCAGTGTATTGTCGAAGTCTTTCATGGCCAGAATCACTGGGGTGTTGTGTGGTTTTCAGGCTGTATGGCCGTGTTCTAGTCACATTTTCTCCTGACATTTCACCTGCATCTTCAGAGTAAGAATTCAATCTCCTGGTTGAGTGATAATCGGAGAAAAAGAGAATCTTGCGTTGGGTGGCACGTAGTTGGCAACAAGCTACTAGAACAGAAAAATGTGCAGTGTATGACCACATTTTTGTGAAGTCTTCCTCAATTCTCACTTGAGGCTGCCCGATACATTTTATAGGGGGATTGACATGGAATCCACTCTGGTATCACCCTTTCTGGCTTAGGAGCACATTTCAAATGAAAAGGCCTGACATTCTGCTGGAATTATAATTTATTTCCAGGCAACAGAGATCATTTTTCCTGGATAAAATGGCTGCTTTGGAGTTTGGACTCTATGGCACTATACTCTCCTGAGGCCCGTCCCTATCCAAACTCCACCTTTTCCATGCTCCTGCCAAATTTACATGGACTTTCCAAGCCAGAGTTGGCAATCCTAATAATAGTGTTTCTTGAAACAGATATATAGAAATACATGCATGGTGTACCTTTGCTCACTGTAATAGATGGCTATTGCAAAACATGAGCTGGACAATAAAACCTGTGAGATGTGCATTCCAGGTCAACTGGACAAGGGAGCTCTAAGATGAGGATATCAGCTGTCAGGCTCAGGACTGGGTAAGGGACATTGACCAAGCTAGGGAAGAAAGGGTTAAAAGGTCTGAACAAGGATGGTTGTTCAAGCTGTGTGGTACAAGTGGTGCTTGCTCCCACCCCTCTCAGACTGGCTGCTGAGGTAACAAACATGACTCATAAGTAAGAATGGTGAATGTGTTTTATTTCCTTTCTTAGATCTGCAATAGTCCTTTGTGTATGGTATCTTATCTTTGCATAATGTGCTCTAGATCACAGGTGTCAAACTCGTGGCCCTCCAGATGTTATGGACTACAGTTCCCATCATCCCCTGCCAGCATCATGCTGTCAGGGGATGATGGGAAACAAACTCTGGTCAGCCCTGCCGCTCTAGATTGTTAAGTTGTGGCGGTTATGCTCCTTTTTCTTTCCTAAGAAATCATACTGTCGCTAGCTGCTCAACACACATACACCCACAGAAGATTGGAACTTGAGGTTATCGGCATGAACACAGATTGCCTTTTACCGATCCTCAAACCACTAATAAACAAGACAGTTGGTGGTCACAGAACCAAATATTGTGGTCAAGAGGAAAAAAGGGGCAAAATGTCCTCTCAGCTACACACATGTACATGAAAGCTCCCTGACCTACCAAACCATAGAATTGGATTCCTTGGTCCAATTCCCTGGAAACTTGGGGAGTCTTTGGCTCATTCCGCACATGCAGAATAATGCACTTTCAAACTGCTTTCAGTGCTCTTTGAAGCTGTGCGGAATGGCAAAATCCACTTGCAAACAGTTGTGAAAGTGGTTTGAAAACGCTTTATTTTGCGTGTGCGGAAGGGGCCTTTAGCAACAGCTTTAGGTTTCCCACATTTTTGGTGGCATTTTCTTTAAAAACAGCTGCTGTCACCCCCCATCCCAACCTCCACCAGAAGATGTCCCTCATGGGGAATCATAAACCTGAAAATGTTGGAATTTTGGAACTTACAAGACTCCAAAATCCAGAACTAATAACCATTGGAAAAATCAGGAATAACTGTAATAATACCCCTTCTGAAAAACTCTTGTAAGAAGGGGAATTGGGCAGGATTGAGTAAAGAAGCTGGGTAGATCCAACCTAATATATAAAACTTTTAATGTATGTGGAATTCAGGATGTACAGTGGCCAAAATGTTTAAAAGTTTGTCATTAAAAACATTAAAATCTACATTTAAGCACTGGTATTTTTGTATGTAATCATGTTAAGAACCACTTGTCTTCATCAGACGTGTGTGAACTCATTTTAATGTTTGCCTGCCCAAAATTTAAAGCACCCTTTCGGAACTTGAAGAGAGCAACAATAAACCTATATTTAACAAGCAACAGATGAAATCCAATTTTACTTTCTCTCAACTTGATTCCCAGTGCTAATCAAATGACAGGGTACTAATAATACAAATGCCGACTAATAAAATACATTCATTTTGCAATAATACTCAGAAAGTTATCATGGTCTCACATCCCCAGGGAGACACAGTGTTGTCTCTTATAAGACAAAGGAAGGATAAAAGGATCCATTATCATTCACTAGTATTAAAGGAAAAAATATAATTGCAAAGCTGGAATTCAGCTCCGATTATTATTAAAAGCATATGTTGGGTGGAAACACCACTCTATTGGAAGCATTTGATACTGTTGATCTCACTAACCTTTGCAAAGGCAAATTTTCACCATTAATACAGGAGTTTTTATTAGTCTTCATTTTTTAAGATGACTTATTTTGAAACAGTGGAGCAAAACACAGGGATAGTTTCCATTAAAAAGTTTGGAGGGTTGGAAACGCAAGGGGGAGTTAGGGATGGTTCCCCCCATTTTCTGACCTGCTTTTCTTTAAAGAAATTCTATTAAAATCAAACCCGGTGTAATTATAATTCCTCAGCAACGAGCATGCAGTTTTGGATTACATCCTAGGTGGGTGTGTCAGCTGGTAAGGAAAAATGCAAGATGGAAGTCTAGCAGTTTCACTCCTTTTTCCTTGCAGTGATCTCGTAGGTGTTTGTAAAGACTATGTATGGTCTATACAGCTTGTTATCCTACATAAGTTGTCAGAAATGCTTTCTCTTTAATCAAAAGGAGCACTTTATTTGTATTGAATAATCAGAATAATATAAAACCAATTACAAAAGAAAAAGAGAGAAGAAAAATTAAGAATTCAGAGAAAGCAAATGGAAACACTTTATCTCTTATCTTAGTATTCCATTAATTCCCTGATGTTTCTTATCTGATTCTTATTATACGCTATATGGAAAAAACAGTATAAGAACAAGCAGCCAAATATTCTTAAGAAGAACAAACAGCCAAATATTGAACTGGTAAAAAAAAAAGGAGAAGAAACTTATATAGATTCTGCACGTGTCCACTTCAGAGCCAGCATTATTGTTTCTGTGAGCTGTCCTGAGTGCAAGAAGATGGACTTATAAAATCCCTTATTAAATAAATAACCATCATAGTTAAATTCTAGAATAAATGAATAGTGCTGGGCAGATTATGAACCCACAGATAAGATAAATAATGTTGGGGGTGCTATTAAAAATGGCTCCTATACAAAGAACCAACCACAAAATGGCTGCCATAAGAGGCAGGGTCAAGCACACATACACACACAAGAGGAAATGGGATGGGAAAGATAAACACACATACACACAATAAGCCCAAGAGTGCAAGCAGTAACACATGCAAGAAGATGACTGATGGGGGAAAAGGGAGGATCCTGTTTAGAAGGTCCTAGATCAGGGGTAGGGAACCTGCAGCTCTCCAGATGTTCAGGAACTACAATTCCCATCAGCCTCTGTCAGCATGGCCAATTGGCCATGCTGGTAGGGGCTGATGGGAATTGTAGTTCCTGAACATCTGGAGAGCCGCAGGTTCCCTACCCCTGTCCTAGATCCTTCTCCAGGGAACAGTGTGGAAGAGCCCGGTGAAAAAAACTCTATTTGTATGAAGGCGGCAGTCACTTGTACTGCCTTTACAATGATTCAGGAAGATTCTAATTCGGGATAAGGAGGCAAAAAACCTGTTTTGGGGCAGTGGTTTGCACACAAAACTCCCCCCAAATGGGTCAGATCTGTTTTAGAGAGCTCAACGCGGGTTAAACAATCGCTAAACAAGTCGCTAAACAAGATTGCTAAACAAGTGATTTTTTTGTATAACCCGGGTTTCAAATGCTTCCTGCTTGCCTGGCGAACTACAGTAACAGGAAGCATCCAATTGTCCCCCTTCCATCCACCATTCGCGTGGATTCTCTAGAGAATCCACTCAAATGGAGACCGTCATGTTTAGAGGTGGGGGGAGAGTCTCAGTTGTGGAGGGGAGATTCTCGGTTGTGGGGTAGGGGAGAATCTTTGGCAGCCCACCATCCCAAAGTTCCAAGTACAGGGGCAGGGGGAGATACATTTTTTATCTTTTCTTGACTGGACACTGTGTATCACAGGGGTCCCTTAGAGGCAGAAAGGCCCCCGGTCTATTGTCTTGAAGCACATGGTGGGAACCATGGTTTAAAGTTCCTGCTTTAAAGCTCCAAACTTTCTCTCTGGCCCCTTCCACACACGCAAAATAATGCGTTTTCAAACCACTTTCACAACTGTTTGCAAGTGGATTTTGCTATTCTGCACAGCTTCAAAGAGCATTGAAAGCTGTTTGAAAGTGCACTATTCTGCATGTGTGGAATGAGCCTCTGTGTTTAGGACTGATTTCTTGTACAGTTTCAGGTGAGCAGCCATGTTAATCTGTAGCAGTAGAGCAGCATCTCATTCCAGCAGTACCATAAAAGCCAAAACATTTTTCCAGTGTATTAGCTTTTGTGAGTCAAAGCTCAGATACCACTTCTGATGATGTGAACTTGAACTCATGACCCCTTATAAGCTGCCACTTTTGTTGGCCTTTAAGGTACTGTAGGATTTAAATTTTACTTTGCAGTAATATTAGCAATAATTCTACGTTCCTTATTATATAATTCATATTGTGTTTTACAATCCAGATTCATAACTTGAGAATTTTAAATCAAGTTGTGTATATGCTAGATTTGCACAAAATGGTTTTTGTTGCTCATATCCATAGGAATCAGATGATGTAACCAGATCTTAATGTTGTAGGTTGTAGGGTATTTACAATAGTCTTTAATTAATTGAGAATGCATACTTATTAGGTTTGTTTGCCTTTAATTCTCTTCTGCTTCTCTTGCTTTCATCTTCTAATCTTCACATATTTGTAACAACATAGTTTGTGTGTGTCTCATTTTCCCATACAGAAAGCAGGAGGATTCTATATTTTTTGTTGGAAAATGTTCCTTTATCTTTAAGGGCAGCCCCCTTATCAGGATTAAAAGGTCAGGAACATAAACAGGAGAGGGCTGGCTCTGGTCCTGACTAGAAACCAGTTTCCCACAGCAAATTATCTTGTTTATAGATCTTAGTAAACTGTGTATATACTGTTTTAGATGGTAGTGAATTTAGAAATTGGAGAGTCCAGAAATGAAACCTCCTGGAATTAAATTTTGAATCCATTGTGAACAGAACTGAAACCTCTTCAAAACCTGGTCTTTGACCATAATGATTTGCTTTTAGCCCACCATTTCTGTTAGCCAGTAGGCTATTTCTCAAGCAGATTCATGCTTGTGAGGAAGTGAAATAGCTGTGTAGAGGGCAGGCTGGTTAACAGGAAAACACTTGCTACTTGCCCACCCTATGGTAGGCAAGCTCCTGTACCTGTATTCCATTGGCTGTGTTGACTTGATTGAGCAATGGAAGGAAAAATAGGGCAGGGGTGATATTGCAGATGGAGTTAGATCACTTCTGGGGGAGAGGGCACTGATGTTGCAGATGGTTACATTTCTTCTCTAATATTTATGTCTTTACCACAGAGATAAGGGGAGATCCTAGAGTGGAGTCTGTATATGTAAGATGTCACTTCTAGGTGTAAACCCAGGCTCCATCCCCAAACGTTTCTGGGGTTTGCCAGCATATGGTTGAAATCTCCTATGTATCTATTGCTGCTGGGATACTTCCCTTTCAGAAATTAGTTGTTCTGCAAGATTCAGAAGACCTGTATAATGGAAGAAAAGGGCTGCATAAAAGATCATTGTTGTCCTTCACATTTATTTGCTGAAGGTTTTGTTTGTATCAGCAAAGATTTTTTCATCTTCATCACCATGATATGAAGATGTCTTCTTATGATACCTTTGTAGCTTGGCGCAGATCCCTGAATGTAAACCCCCCCCCTATGTTTCAAACACACCAATCTAGAAATGTTTTTTGTTTTCCTGTAAAACCGCAAGCAGGGAATAGGTCTCCTGTCGCATATATTTAAAAAAGAACATGCTAATTTCTACAAACAAGTGCCCTTCATGTCTGGTCTCATAAATGTATTGTGTACTTGCATATTAATATTTGCATACGAAAACTGTGTGGCAGGGTGGGGAAGTCCACAGAGAATAGTATTATGCAGGAAAGTGCATGATGGTGTGCTGTCTCTGGGGAGGGGATAGGTACATACAGATCACCTCAGTCCTATGCAAACAGGTATGGAAGAAACTAATCATGCATACAAATTACAGTATCTCTGCACCAGATTCAGAGCCATGATCTGTGCATAATCACACTATAGAACATTGTGCAGGTGCAGCTGTATGTGTTAACCACTATTGCCAAATGTGCTGTAGCCACTAAGTTAG
Organism: Sphaerodactylus townsendi; assembly: GCF_021028975.2. Classification (NCBI taxonomy): domain Eukaryota; kingdom Metazoa; phylum Chordata; class Lepidosauria; order Squamata; family Sphaerodactylidae; genus Sphaerodactylus; species Sphaerodactylus townsendi. The sequence continues at coordinate 35,314,135 of NC_059427.1, read as the reverse complement.
TCCATGATAGATAAATGGGAGTAGACGGAATTGCCCATTCCACACAGCGCAAATAAAACATTTTCAAGAAGGGGGGAAAAGCATTTTGGGATGGAGTTCCACACAGCTTTTTCCCCAAAACATTTGGAAACATTTAATTTGTGCTCAAAATGGGTTATTCTGGAAAATGCTTAACTAGCGACTTTTTTCCTGAAGACATTTTTAAAATGTTTTCTACGTGTAGAGAGCAGGAAACATTTTACTTTTCCTGCCTGAATGTAAAGCTCTCACTTTTGTTTTCTCAACCATTCACGCCCACCATTTTCTACCACTTCAGCTTGATTCTCCATGCCATCTTCCATTTTCTGATTCTTTCCCATGGGCATTTCATCTGTTGGCATTGTGACTGGGCACCATTTCAGTAAGTAAAGTACATGAATGAAGAAGAAGAAGAGTTTGGATTTACATCCCCCTTTCTCTCCTGCAGGAGACTCAAAGGGGCTTACAATCTCCTTGCCCTTCCCCCCTCACAACAAACACCCTGTGAGGTAGGTGGGGCTGAGAGAGCTCCGAGAAGCTGTGACTAGCCCAAGGTCACCCAGCTGGCGTGAATGGGAGTGTACAGGCTAATCTGAATTCCCCAGATAAGCCTCCACAGCTCAGGCGGCAGAGCAGGGAATCAAACCCAGTTCCTCCAGATTAGATACACGAGCTCTTAACCTCCTACACCACTGCTGCTCTTAACCTCCTATACCACTGCTGAACCCAGTTATGCCTGCCAATTATGGCAATGTGCTCCCCCCCCTTTTAAAAATTTTGGTAAGGTATCTTTGGAGCTCTGAAGACTCAGTATGGGAATCCACGCCAATTTTCATGTAGAATCATTGAAGAGTCGCATATAACTTCACCGAAAATAGAAAAAGGGAATATGATGTGTTGTCTTAATTGGCAGGTACAACTGAGTTCGTTTGTGTACTTCAATTACTGAAATGGCACCCAGCTGTGATACAAGCAGAGGAAGTGTCTGTGGGAAAGAATCAGAAAATGGTAGATGGCATGGAGAATCATACTGAAATGGCAGAAAATGGTGGACAAAAGAACTATTTCACCCTGAAATGTTTTATTTTTCCACACTACCTCGTAAAAAGAAGCCAAAATGGTTCTTTTTACAATGTTCCCCAAACATTTTAAATGGTCAGTATGGAAAGGGCCAATATGGCCTAAATTTGATAGGAGAAAGTTCTCTTGTGTTCTGCCCTAAAGGAAACGGGACCTTCAGTGTAATTATCTATGTACATTAGTGAGCCATCCCCAAAAAGACTGCATCTGACAAGTAGTGTCAAATGAGGCCCTTCTCCAACCACTTCAAAGTGAGCCCAGGGATACAGTCCTGTAGTACTACTGTTGTTACGTTTCAAACTGTGCCAAAGGTGTGCAGTGTCCATCCATAACTCTGAATGTGTTAATGTCAGTGCCTTCTGGGCCCTTGTGCAGAATACTCATTTAAGCATATCGTTCCCAAGCAGAATGTATCCTGCCAGGATTTTCCCCCCTTAATTAAAGTTACACAAGTTATGAAATACTTTCCTTTATATTAAGCTCTTATTCCTGCAGAGAAATTTCTATTTGTTTTTATCTCATTTGAGCTTCAAGGTTAATCTTGGTTTAAGCATTTTGCATACTGTGATGGCAAACTCATTGTGCTCCATTCTGATCCTTTTGTGTGTGTGTGTTTGTGTGTGTATCTCTCCCCCTGTGTCATGCTGTGCCCAAGTGCTACTAGCTGGGGGCATCCTCTGTATGCTAGCCAACCCTACAGACGTTATGAAAATGGTGCCTCTGTAAATACACAGAGAAGTTTTTTTTCCTCCAAAGGAGAACATGAAATTTCCTTTTTAGAGTCAAGAGGATAACAGCTTCACTGATGGGGGCTTCAGAACAATAGTTTGTTTTGCAGCAAGTAGAAATTGGCTGTTTTGATTTTTATTCTGTGATCTTTCATAGTCACAAGAACGGTAAAATTCTTGCTATCAAGAAAATACTAGCTTGAAAACTCCAAGCACCCTGGCTTTGTGTGGGTGATGGTGATGCAAAGGATCTTGGATCTGTTGCTTCCAGGATCTGGGTCAAGCTGAGCTTCTGATGTGTGTACTTTTTACAAGAAATGTGACTTAAGTGAAACATTTCTTCCTGTCCCATAGTATCAGAACTGGGGGTCACTCTTCAAGCTAGTAGCAGTAGATTTAAGACTCATAAAAGGAAGTACTACTTAATGCAAGGAATAGTTGACCTGTGGAACTTATGGCCACAAGATGTGTTGATGGTCAGTTTTTTTTTGGTGAGAGGTATTTTGCCCATGATAGCTGAATGGGGCCTTTGGGTTCAGAGGTAGAATGACTTTGATTGCCTGGAAGTGTTGGCACACGAGAACTCTTGCCTTCATGCTCTACTTATTTATTTATTTATTTATTTATTTATTTATTTATTTATTTATTTATTTATTTATTTATTTATTTATTTATTTGATAAACTGCCCTACCCCCAAAGGGCTCAGGGCACTGTACAGCAAAACAACAACAAACACAATAAAAACAAATCGAATAAGCCCAATTAAAAATAATACAAAACCTTAAAACTATAGCAGCAGTAACCTTCAATAAATAGTTAATAGCAAGAGATGTCTGGCATCACACCCCAGTGATCAAACCCTGGGAGGGGGCTGGCAGATGGTCAAATACACAGCCAGTGCACAGGGCAATAAGAGGGGTGGGCTCAGCGGCCGGCCCACCCAAAAGCCCAGTGGAACAGCACAGTTTTGCAGGCCCTGCGGAACTCTCGAAGGTCCCGCAGGGCCCTAACTGCTGGAGGAAGAGCGTTTCACCAGGCAGGGGCCAGGGCAGTAAACACCCTGGCCCGTGTAGAGGCCAGCCGCATCATAGAGGGACAGGGGGCCACCAGCAAATTCTCCTCCGCTGAGCGAAGGACACGACTTGGGGCGTATGGGGTGAGACGGTCCCGTAGGTATGAGGGCCCCAGGCAGTAAAGGGCCTTAAAGGTCAAAACCAACACCTTGAAGACAATCCGGAATTCCACTGGGAGCCAGTAGCATCTGACTGGCATCTGACTGGCCCCTTCTGGCAATAGAATGCTGGACTAGATAAACAATTGGTCTGATCCAGCCTGACAATTATGTTCTTAAATATTAAGCAGTCAGAAATCCAGCTTGGATTTAAAAGTATCCCGATTCCCCTTCCCCCATTGACTTGCCTCAATCAATTTTAATTACAACCAGCAAAAATTAATTATTGTGATCATCTCCTTAAATCAGAACTGAAATGCTCACTCACCTTGTAATGAAATCACTTTTTGTTTTGTTTAAACTTAAAAGTTTAAATACAGAAAGTCCTGTCAACAGCCATAGTGACAGGATATAGCCATGTCACATGTTCCCAAGAGAAGGACCATTAGACTGAACAGAAATTCCCCCCCTTTTCCTATGAAGTAAAAAAATTCCTAGACTCAAGGTATTTCACAGGAATGATGGGAAAAGAATTTTCCACTGAGTAGAAGAGAGCTTCATTTCATTTGCCAACATGGTGGCATCTTGCACTGTTTTTCAGAAAATAATAACTGAAACAATGGCCGACATGAGCAATGTTATGTTCAGAGAAGCAGCCACAGCATCACATAGAGGGTTTAAAGGCTTTAAAAATTTCTTCAGTGTCTAACACAGCAGGACATCCATGACCTCCAAGTTCTAATTGCACTACTTACCTTCCTTATAACTTTCTATTTGGGAACAAAGGATCCTTAAAGAGGTGGTGGTTCTAACAAGGGTTATCCTAATGGGATACAACATTGCTGAGGCCACTACAGAGTAAGCCCTATATCAGAGGAAAAAAAAGGAAAGGGCTTCTTTTTTGCTTTTATAATGAGGGTGAAATTCAATTTATCCATTGTATAACCCCATTTAACCATAGAAAATGTTGTTGAACACCAAAAGATAAAATATAGATCCTATGTTCTTTTTTCCTCCACTTGATCTTTTGTGTTTGATCATAAATGCTTATTGTGAAAAGATGTCTTATACCTCCAAGCTACACACTGTTTGCTACTCATTAGCAATTTATAAATGATATTTTCTCCCTGGTGACATATCTTTTGATATGATTCTCTAATAATAATATCCACCAATATTAAAATAAGAACATCCCCATGTATTGTGATCACCTTCAACCACATTTCCTCACTAAAATTAAATTTTAGCACACCAACTGATATTGTATGCATATATTTGTCTACCATCATTATAAAGCTCCTAAGGGTCTCTATAAAATGATAGTTTTTGCCTCTTTGTAGTAATTCTACCTAATGCTCCAAAGCAAGAAACTAATTACATGCTGACTTTTCAGTAACTTTGATCTTTCGTATACTATACTACAGAGTTTCTATAGGTAATCATATAATTATAACACACTAAGTAGGGTGAAATTAGCCATCTACTTTTGTTTCAATTGCATTAGCCGGCATTCTAGGAGGAGAAAGGTTTCTCATTTCATTTAAAATATATTAATCGTTTCTCCAGCAGTTTGCTGTTTAGAATCAGCAGCTATAAGTTGAAGATATAAAGTTTCAGACTAAAATCTAATTATATACACTAATGTTTATAACAAATGTCTCATTTTAACACAAGGAGCTTCGTTGGAGAAAACTATGCTAGGAATCTTTCAAAAAATATGCTTAAGGAAGGCCAGGAATAAATGATAGTGTTGTTAGGAAATTACCAAGTTTTCTCTAGGGAGGCATTCAGTCTGTTGAAAAAAAAAAGTTACCTCATTTGTATTTTCTCGATGAATTGGCAAGATATTTCCTGCACAAAAAAGTGAAAGAAAACAATCATTGCTTTCAGCTGAATTTTATTAGAGTGTAACAAAAAATTCTTAGAGCTCTCCTTTAAAAACAGATTTTGACCAACCATGCACTGGAAGTTATATACCAAAGTCTAACAATTGTTCTTTGTTGTTTTATGTTATCTGCTGGGGTGAATCATAGAAGAAAACCTTGGGCTGCCTTTTCTTACCCACTCACCTCTGCATTGTATCAGTATATTGGTTTGTAGCCTCCATGTACAAGCACAATCCCCCCATCACATCAAGGTACGTCAGTAAGTAGGCAAAAAGGCCCCAGGTCATAGAACATGCTTTACAGGCCTGGGAATATGAGTTCAACTTAATCTTCTGCCTCTGCAATGCAAAGAATTGACACATTGGACATCTGACTGTTTGGGGCTCAAGATGTGACAGCTTCCTTTGAATTTCCCTGTTAATTTGCCACATTTACTTAATTGGGTGGCCATATCCTCCCTCAACTATAATCGATACAAGTGGAGGACCCATGATAGAAAGAATCACTTGCTTTCCCTCTTTGACTTCCCCAGCAGTGTCTGAAGCCTCTTCCATTTCCTCATATGTACTCACCTTTTTTTTACTCCCCCTCTCTCCCACTTTACCTTCCCTTCCTGCTATTTATATTTTCCAGTTTGTCTGTTTCCCCTGCCCACATTGGTCCTTTCAGCACAGCAGAAATAAAACATCCTGCAGATGTTTTAAAAAGTTTCATTGTGGGTTTTTTGGAGAGTGCAAGTGTTGTCAGCCAAAGCTGGTCTTTCCCCCCGCCTGCTGGCTAATGGAGCTCTGGTCAATTTCAGAGTTGCACCCACCATTTTGTGCGCTGCTGAAGAGATTCTCCTGCTTCTGCCATTTGGTGAAGGCTTTCCATAGAGGTTTACTCTGCTTGCAGTTCATCCGTGCACAGTTTCCATGTAAAAAGTAGATGAATAAAGTTTGTTTTGCCCAGTGATCCCGTGCACGTGTCATTTTTCCTTCTTTTTGTTTTGAGGGGTATGTCTGTAAAGCTATGACGACACAAATATGTGGATACTGCAGCTTCTCCAATTGTGACATCGTAATTTTGCAGACATACCCCTCAAAACAAAAGAAAAATGTGTGTGCAGGATTACTAGGCAAAACAAACTTTATTCATCAACTTCTTGCACAGAAATCGCACATGGATGAACAGGAAGCAGAGGAAACCGCCAAGAGGAGCCTTCATGGAGAATCTTTGCTGCAGCACACAAAATGGCAAGCATGAACAGTGAAAATGAAAGTAAGCAGTTGGGGGAGGGGGGGAGAAATAAAGTGTTTCCTGCCTGCTTTTATTTGCTCAGCAGGCAGGAAACATCTTCAACCAGGGTTGGGGAACAAAGATCACTAGTTTAGCAATTGTTGAAAAACCCAGGTTGAGACAAATAAAATGTTTTGAAGACATTTGGGGGAAGAGAGCTGTGTGAACTTCTTCCCCCAAACAGTATTTAAAACATCCCCAAGGCATTTTATTTTTGCTGTGCAGAAATTAACATTGACATTAACTGAGCCTTGGAATGCTTAACAACCCCCAAATGGCCATCAAACCCACACAATATAGTCTTATGAGAACTTGGTGGCATTAATAAACTTCTATGATTTCAGCATTTATAATTTTTTTAACATTCCACATTTTTCTGCAAACCTGAAGCTTCTCCAAGGTTTATAGAAAACTATACCTCATGTTTACGCCATCCCATTTTGCGAATCTTTTGCTCCACACTCTGAGGCCATGGTTCAGAATGGGATATAATGATGGTAAACAGCAGCAAGGGTTTTTTCTGTACTTCAGGAGAGTTCCATGCCTTGGTACTGCATTGATGCAAAGTGATTGCAGTGTGCTTCAGTTCAGGAATACCAGCTTCTCAATTTCTCAGAGAGAGGCTTAAAACTAGAAAAAAGAAAACACCCCCCTATTTTTGAGGTAAATGTGTGACATAGGCGGAGTCTGCATGGGCCAAAAACAGCGCCCCAGGGACGGTAAAAATGCTGTCCCTGGCGTACTGTTCGCACAGCTGCCACCTCCAAAACAAGGCAGTGCAGTGCTTTTTCTAGGGAAACACTGTTTCCCTGCCTTGCTCAATGAGCGAGGCATTTGGAAAACAACATGCCATTTTTAGGCACCTCCATCTTTCCCCAGACTTACCTTCTCTCCCCGTGGAGCTCCCCTGCAGGGATGAGGAGGCACACCCACGCTGCCCTTTGACCCCTGGGGGTCGGAGGGCAGCATGGGCGTGCCTCCCTGTCCCTTCGGAGCTTGGCAAGGAGAGAAAGTGAGTGTGGGGAAAGGAAATGGAGGTGCCTCCATGTGGAGGCACCTCCGTGGCAGTGGCCACTTTAGAGCCGCTTGCACCTCAGCATGCGAACGGCCCTGGGGCTCCACTGACATCATCAATGCCGGTGGAACACCACTGCCCCTGCCCATGCGGAATCTGCCACAGAGGGACAAATCCACAACATTCTTGGCAGCTGTAGCCTCTTGTTTCAAATTCATTGAATATTCTTTGCTAGTGAATATTCTTTGTAGAAGCATTCAAATGATTCTAAACATTCAAAAATATTTTTTCATTTGGATGGCACTTTGAGGTTCACCTCAGTTTTTATTTCTTGTTCACCCTGACTCTCAGGTTGTCTAGGCCTAATAGGTGCTTTGAAGACCTCCATTGTCATCTCTTCTTACTTTTAGGAGCATGGTGAAGACAATTTTTTTCAGGTTTCCGATTTAAGTAAAATTGATAAGAATTGGGGGTTGTTTATTATAATTGTGTTGATTTTGGGGTTGCATTGCTGCTGATTTCAGATTTCATTGGATAATATGTTTCTCAGACTGTAGAGTAGTTTGGGTTTTGTTATTGTTTTAGTCCTGTCACATATGTGTTTCTTTTAAAAAAAAGAAAAGAAAATATACTTTGTAACTATTTCTAATTTTTACTCTGAGTAATTTAGGTTTTATTTTTAAAAACTGAAAAGAGAGTGGGAATAATTGCCAAATAAAAATTAAGAAGACCTTTAAAAATGAAAAGGGGAGGCAGGGATGTACTATAGCACTCCACAGTTCACACTTCTGTAGTTGTTAAGCTGGCTTTCCTCTTCAGCTGTTTCTGTCTAGCTTGCCATGTGTCCAAGCTGAGCTATTTCCTGACTGTCCTTTCCGAAGTGTTATTTTAAATTTCCACAAGACAGAGTGAGGGAGGGCAAGAGGTCTTTTTTTCCTTTCGGTGACCTCTTGTTATCTCTTTTTAGCTTTCCCCCTAAATGAATCAAAATGGCACTCAGTGGCACTTTCTACTTGCCTAGCAGTAGAGCCAGACGTGGGATCCAACCAGTTCTCACCACTTCTCTAGAAGTGGTTACTAATTTTTTTCTGAGTGCCGAGAAAGGGTTACTAAAACCCTTGGTGAGATTCCAATAGGGACTGGAGGTGCATGTGTGTGGCGGAGCCACTGTTTGAATCTCACCACCATCGGAACCTGTTATTAAAATTTTTGGATCCCACCACTGATAGAGCCTATTGAATGAACAAATAGAATGGCCAGTAGATAATTGTTGGTTGATTAACGGTGCCCACCAACCCCTCCTGCCTTTTCCTCCTGCCCCACAATGTACCACAGATAATGAAAGCCTAGCCTAATTATTCAATGAAAGAAGCTTATGTATTGATCCCCCCCAGACAGGTTCCCCTAATTTTGCAAACCAGCTCTCCTTTCTCAGATCCCCCCCCAACACACATAGGGTCCCCTAACTTTACAAGCAGGCTCTTTTAGCTCAGCTGTGGCTTGACAGAGTTTGTCCCATGTTCCCAGGCACAAAGTTATTCAGAGTTTACCACAGGGAGAAGTCCTAGTAGGGAGAAGCACATTGTGGGCAGAGGAGGGGAGTATGTCTTCTTCCTGAATTTCCCCCTTTTTCAAGGCTTGCCACCACTAGGGAGAAGCACAATCTAGGGGGGAGGGGAGTATGGCTTCCTACATCAAGGGTTGCTGGGAAGTGTAGTCCTTGCGCTTCCAGGAGGAGCTGGAATCTGGGCCCTCCCAGATGACCAAGGACTACACTTCCCAGCAGCCCACATTTTTTTTTGGTTTGTTGATGGGAACATGCTGCTTAATTATATAGTAAGATGATGCAGGATTCTTTCAGTGATGGACCTAGTATAAACTCTTAGGGGATATGTATTCCACATGGAAACATTGTCCTCCTTTCCTCTGGAGATTGTGTAATATATAAAATACTGAAAGTATAAATCAATATTAATTTGATACTTTTCTTGTAATGACCAACTAAGATACATCAGAAGTCTACCCCGAAAGGGATGTGGCACCAGTTTAATTATTATTATTATTATTATTTTATTAGACTTAATAAACCGCCCAACCCCCGAAGGGCTCTGGGCGGTGTACAATGAGACATAAAACAAATACAATATAAGGTCTCATAAATACAATATAACGATAAAACATTAAAATTCATTAAAATACATTATAGCAGCAATTCCAAAAATTACAAATAAAAATACATGCCCAGAGGCATGCACAGATGGTGCCCAACCCAAAGGCCAGGAAGGCCAGGATTGCCCAAAAATGGATGGTATCAGCGATCAGGCAATGTTGAAGATGGTAAAACCGTCGTGGGGGCTCCAGGGGGGGCAGGCAGTCTGCGGCTGGCATCCCCAAAGGCCCGGTGGAATAACTCGGTCTTACAGGCACTGCAGAACTCACCAAGGTCCCGCATGGCCCGGACAGCAGATGGTAAAGGCCCTGGCCCGGGTAGAGGCCAGCCGTATCGATGAGGGGCAGGGGACTACCAGCAAATTGGCCTCTGCAGAAAGCAGAGGCCTATTTGGGACATATGGGGTCAGATGGTCAGATGCCACCCTTCTGCCTCCAGTGGAGCTTTCTGGCTGCTCAGGAAGCTTGGGAAAGCACAAAAAGTCCCCTGCTGCCAGAAAGAGCCATAGAGGTCAAAGAACACAGGCTACCAAAGAGTGGCATACATCCAAGGGCTGGTGTGCTGTACCATTCGCCCTAAACTCTGGAAGGAAGTCGACTAACATCAGCTCTGCCCAAGGGAACGTCCCAGCCTTCTCCCCAATGCTGGCATCCACGCAGGTGAGAGGTTGTACCACTTCCATGAGCCCTTTCAGCTCCCACCTTTGAAGGGGGCTGAAAATGTATTGGCCAGATTTGCCTGGTGCTGAACCTTCTACGTTTTTTTTTAAAAATAAGAAGGTGTTCTTGAGGTGCCTGGTCTTGAACCATTTAAAGCTTACAGGTGAATTGGAATTTTTAAAAAACTGGGGACAAGTGAAATTGAATTAAGGAATAACATAGTCAAAGTAGGGGTGCTGTCTGGTTTCCGGGCTGAATGGCCATGTTCTATCTTGGAACAATTTCTCCCCGTAGAGATGTTCAATGTATTGTCGAAGGCTTTCACAGCCGGAATCACTGGGGTGCTGTGTGGTTTCTGGGCTGTATGGCCATGTTCTAGAACACGGCCATACAGCCCGGAAACCAAACAGCACCCCAGTGATTCCGGCCATGACCGCCTTCGACAATACATACTCAAAGTAGTTTGCTACTATTCACAAATGAGCATCTGAATTGTGGAGAGTTGAAATGTTTGGGAATTTTTCAAAGCCATCCTTATGAAGGGAGCATTGCAATCCAGCCTGAAAGTGACCAGGGCATAATGGAGTTGTTTAGTAAGATTTCTCCTTGAAAGCTTGTAGTTTTTATCTCAGCATAAGATGCCAAAAGGTGGTCTTGGTCAAAGAGATTATCTGGTCATCCAGGAGCAAAGCTAGTCCCCCAAATACTTGCAAAATGTGGATCTGGGGCAGGATCAGAGAGAGAGAGAGAGAGTATTGTTCTATCCAACACAGGTCATCTTCCACGTCCTGAATCAGCTGGAATATGCTGCAGTTTCTTCACTCCCATGGTGTGACACATCCCTGATTTAAGACCTTTTCAGATGTTGTGCTCGGGGTACTTAACTGCATCTACTGAGACCACATGCTAGCTGCAATTATCTCAATATTCATACTAGTTATTTTGTATTTCAGACAAAATGACAACCATACCTGTTGGGATGATCATGAGTAGTGAGTAGTCCTGTTAACTGCAGTTAATAAGTTCCTGCTACCCACCATTATAATGTGAGAAGGTCTAGAACAGTGTTTCCCAACCTTTTCGAGGTCAGGGTACCCTTGACCTCACTCTTCATATCTCACGGTACCCCTGCTGCCGCCCTCCACCTTCCTCTCCTATTGCCCCTGCTTGCCACACCCCCCACCTTCCCCTCCCAGGGTGAAGGGAAGCACTGGGGGTGGTGGTGGCTGCTGGCCTTGTGGCAGGCCGTGCCCCATGGGCCAGCTCCATGTCCTTGCTGGCGCCGGTGGGAGACACCACAAAAATGAGGGGGGGGGGCGGTAGTATTGCCGTGGTACGCCTGGGACATGCTCATGCCACCCCAGGGTACCACGGTACCCTGGTTGAGAATGGCTGGTCTAGAATGTACTAAAGTATAATTTCACATTTTCATTTGAGTGAAACTGCTTCTGGATGAGTCAAACGATCATTTTAATTTTGCTCAGATGTTGTACCTGTTGTCATCACTTTCTGTTTCAATTCTTGTAACTATCATTGCTGTCACTGATAATTCTTTTATTTACATTTTTCCATTTTTATGCCATTTTTATGCTTTTTTCAATGATCTATGTGCCAACAAGTTGCAATGGACTTATGGAGACCCCAGGAAGGGATTTCAAGGCAAGTGAAAAGCAGAGGTGGTTTGTCATCACCTTCCTCTGCAGAGTCTTCCTGGGCAGTCTCCCTACTTAGCTTCTGATGAGATCAAACTATATCATTTGACCTTTCCACCCTAGGCTGTTTTATATCACTGGTATGTTGTGTGTCACTCACACCCCACCTATCTGTAATGGATGCAATAATAATAATGCAGTAATTTTATCAGGAATATTCAGCATAAGGAAAGACAAACTTGTGAGAAAACAGATTCACAATTTGTTTCTCAGACGCAAGAAGCAAAAACAAAATGTGGACATTCAAAGTAAAGTGAATTTTTGTCTGATTTCTGAATTTCAATAGTACTTGAGGTTTGGGAAGTCAGTATTCCTCCCTTCCTGTTGGTTCTTAGATCTGATTAAGAAAGCTGTGTTCTTGCCTCCTTCTAGTTAAATGGAGGTACTGCAGAGGGAAAGGTGTGTGGGGTGAGCCTTTGAACTCCATATTCTGTAATATGAGTCTATAGCTTGTACAAACTGGCTCTTTGTGTGTGTGTGTGTATATATAAATATATATAGTGGAATTTAATAACTGTACCTCAGTTTCAGTGCCATGAGTTTCCTGTCGAATGACTCAGAGCTATGGAAAGGAAACATTGTGTTGTTTTTGAAATAGGGCTTTACCTTTACCACATCCCATATGTGTACCTTTGTTTGCCTAATAATATTCAAAGCCACAGAAAATCTGAGCCGCACATTCACTTTAAAGCTGAACAAACAAAAAATTGTTTTGACTTATCATCAATCATGTCATGTGATCACCAGGCATATTGTGTGCAAATAGCTCTTGTTTTATCTGGAGTTTCAACCTTTAAAAAATTCAAAACAGTACAGTTGTTTATTTGACACGGGGCTTGACCCTCTGCCTTTCGGGCTGCATTCTGACAAAGCAGTGGAGGGAAAGCACATTTTGCTTTTTAACTGTTGTGGTATGAAGGAAACCTGGTTTCCCGGGAGACTTTTGACATGTTCCTTACATCTGTAATTTAACAATAGGAACTTTTATGCTGTATTTTGTTTTTAGAGAGACGAAAGGAAGAAAATGTGTTTACTTGGTGCAGTGGTAGTAACGCTCATTATGAGAAACGGCAGACACAGTATGTGCATTTTGCTCTGGGAATTGCATCACTTAAGGGCCCTGTGGTTAGACAGATGAAGCCAGACAGACAATAAGAAATAACAGTTGGAAAGCCATACACATGAAATGTTTGCACAGATCCTATTAACAAATCATCTTCTTTTGCGAATATACTTCTCGTGCATCAACTTGAATGTTTCTGTCGAGTTTTTCAAGTGTCTGTGCTTTTCTTTAATAGTGTAGCATTTTGTTTCCTATTAGTCTCTTCCAAGGACTAAGGACTTAACCACACATTATGGCAAATGCATGAGTTCCGCCAACCGGCATCTCTCCCATGACAGTAACTAGTGAAGGAATATGTGACCAATATTTCCCCACTTCTGTTCAAATTAATTAACAGTCACCTGAGGGAAGGGCAAACATGGGTTTCTTTTTATGAGGAGATGTATACAATAGAGATAGGTTGGCAATACGTTGCTGATTTATGCACAGCAGAAATAAAACATCTTGGGGATGTTTTAAAAAGCATTTTGGGGAAGAAGTTCGCAAAGCTCTCTTCCCCAAATGTCTTCAAAATGTGTTATTTCTCTCAACCTGGGTTTTTCAAATATCACTGAACTAGCGATCTTTTCCCCGCAACCAGGGCTGAAGATGTTTCCTGCCTGCTGAATGAACGAAAGCAGGCAGGAAGCACTTTATTTCTCCCTCCGAAACCTCTTACTTTCACTTTTTCCACTCACGCCCACCATTTTGTGTGCTGCAGCAGAGATTCTGTGTGAAGGTTGCCCACAGAGGTTTTCTTTGCTTGCAGGGCATTCCGGCACAATTTCCATGTGAAAAGTAGATGAATAAAGTTTGTTTTGCCTAGTGATCCTGCACACATGTCATTTCCCCCCTCTTTTTTGTTTTCAGGAGTATGTCTGCCAAGCTATGGTGACACAATAAGAGAAGCTGAAATATGTACATATTTGTGTCGTCGTAGCTTTGAAGGCATCCCCCTGAAAACAAAAAAAGTTATACAACAGATGTGTGAGATTGCTACGCAAAACAAACTTTATTGATCTACTTTTTACATGGAAATCATGCACAGATGAACTTCAAGCAGAGGAAACCTCCGTGGAAAACCTTCTTTAAATGGCAGAGACAAGGAGAATCCTTGTGACAAGCAGCACACAAAATGGAGGGCGCAACTGACAAACTGGCAAGAGCTCCACACAACAGTCAGTAAAAATGATCTGTGTTTTAAATTTTTTTTTAATTTTTTATTTCAGTAGATTTTACTTTTGTTTTTATGTTTTTCTAGTGGATTGCACTGAACACAGCATGGCAGATGAGACATTTAGCTTGAGGAGTTTGTCATTTGCCTCTATTTTCTCCTCTACCCCTAAACTCTGTTAGCATACCATCCTGAAAAATCTGCAATTGCAGAACATGTGTTAAACAAAACTGGACATAACATTTTATTTGAGAACATTGAAATTCTGGACAATTCAGAAGCTTACTATGTCAGACTGCACAGGGAGGCCATTGAAATTCACAAACACCAGGACAACTTCAATAAGAAAGAAGAGATGTTAAAAATTAGCAAAGCCTGGCTCCCAGCACTTAAAAAATGGACTGATAACCCCACCTGCAATACAATGCACTCAACCACACCTTTGCATAGCAAGTTCCACCCAAACACTTAATGATTGGTTCCCCACCCTGGGACATGGACAATATACCACACTAAACTTTCCCTTCTCACTTAGACACAGTGTGAAACAGACTTTTCTCTGTGATACACCTCTGAAGATGCCAGCTACAGATGCAGGCGAAACGTTAGGAACAAAATCCACCAGACCACAGCCACACAGCCTGGAAAACCCACCAGAACCATCTGTTAGCATTTGTTGGCAACAATAGCGCCTGGGCCCCTCCACCCGCCTCCACTTACCTTTTTCTGCTGGCTGAAAACAGCTTTCTGCCAGCTGAAAATAGGCCAGGCTGGTGGGGCGAGGCGAGGCGAGGCGAGGCCTGGCGAGGCAAAACGGGGTGAGGGGGAAGGGGTGAGGGTTGGGAGTGATTTTCTGCCCCCACCGGCATGCGTCCCGGTGCATGGCGCACCCTCCATCTCCTTATAGCTATTCCTCTGAGTTTGCCTCTATATGAGATAGTCGCAGGGGAGAAAAAAGAGAGATGTGACATTTGGTTCTGCCTCCTCCAATCTGCTGTGTGACCAGAATATGTGCCAGCATGCATAATCAAAATGTTTTATTCTATATAATTGGCTGGGGCATTGAGAGAGCCAGCAGTGTAATGGTTAAGAGCTGTGGATTATAATCTGGGGAACCGGGTTTGATTCCCCACTCCTCCACTTGAGCGGAGGTCTCTTATCTGGAGAACTGGGTTTGTTTCCCTGCTCCTCCACACAAAGCCTGCTGAGTGACCTTGGGGCAGTCACAGTTCTCTCAGAAACTTTCTCAGCCCCACCTATTCCACACAAAGTGTCTGTAGTCGGGAGAAGAAGGGAAGGAGTCTGTAACCTGTTCAAAGACTCCTTATAGGAGAGAAAGGCAAGGTATAAATCTAAATGCTTCTTCATTTCTGGCTCGGAAAATTCATGGAGATTTGAGGCAGCAGTTGGAGAGGACTGAGTTTGGGGAAGGTGAGGAAGCTCAGCAGGGGTGGGAGGCCATGGTCCACCCTCTGAACCTGCCATTCCTCCAGGAAATTATTTCTGTAGTCTAGATATCAGTTGTAATTCTTGAAGGATTCCAGCCAGCCAGCCAGCCCCCCCACCCCCCCGGCTCCTAGAGATTGGTAACACTAAGGATAGCCAAAGAGAGAACAGAATAGCAAGCTAATGGGAGACACTGCACTCATATAAATCAAAATATACTCCTTCCCCAAACCATTAATTAGAATATATACCACTTTGAAAGGACAGACCTGTCAAAACAATCATTTTCTTGGTGGCAAAATCAGCGTGTAATTCTGCTGATTCATAAAAATCCTGATCAGTTGTATATCTGTTGCATAACTATGTTTTAGTGCCCCCTTCTTTTTTATTTTTTTTAACTTCAAACATCATAGTTATGTGCCAGAACAACAGATATATCTAAAGACTTGTAATTTCATTCATTGGTCAATTGGAATGATAAATAATAATGGCCATATTCAGATAATATTATTTCAGACCTGAAAGGTTTGGAGAAGGGATCTCAATATTTGGATTTAGCAGCCATGTCGCGACTGGCTCTGAAACCAGAGGACTGCATACATTCTGGCACTCCAATGGTTTTCGTAAAGGAAAGAAGAAGAAGAAGAAGAAGAAGAGTTTGGATTTATATCCCCCCTTTCTCTCCTGCAGGAGACTCAAAGGGGCTTACAATCTCCTTGCGCTTCCCCCCTCACAACAAACACCCTGTGAGGTAGGTGAAGCTGAGAGAGCTCCGAGAAGCTGTGACTAGCCCAAGGTCACCCAGCTGGCGTGTGTGGGAGTGTACAGGCTAATCTGAATTCCCCAGATAAGCCTCCACAGCTCAGGCGGCAGAGCTGTGAATCAAACCCGGTTCCTCCAGATTAGATACACGAGCTCTTAACCTCCTATGCCACGGCTGCTCTGATATAATGGAAGCTGCCACCCTATATTGCCATGTGCCATCCTATTCAAGGTTCAGATTGTTACTCACTGAGCTCTTAAGGGTCTTGGAATCACAAAGCTGCAGGACCACCTTTCCGACTATGCCCTGCTATGCAAATGAGTAGGACTGGCAAATGCCTCTTAACATGAATTCAACAATGGTGGCTCCCTCCTTCCTCATCCACCACAGAGTTTTTCCATAGGGTTTAATCAACTGGAAATTTTTGGAAGGCTTGAAAAGTTTTTAAAAAGCCTCATATTGGTATGAGCCTGAGGATTCCGCTTTTTTGGATTTTCTGAAAACGTTCAGGTCTCTTAAACTTGAAACTGAAAACTGCACACACACAAAAATTGCACACCCTTAGTTGTAAACCAAAGGCCTTGCCAATGTACATTGTGTTGACTGGTATCATAGGAAGGCAGACAATAGGTTTGCACTGATTTATGGTGAGGAAGGGAGTACATTGGATTGAAAACAAAACCATCCTGATAGCCCCCCCCCCCCCCCCACTCCCCACCAGCAGCACGTTCTCTCAGCAGTGCATGGGAGACAAACCACACTTGATTTCTTTCATTTCTTCCAGGAATCAGACATTTTGCTATTGATGTCATTGGGGTAGGTTAGATCCAAACCAGAATGACAAAGTCCTCTTCGTTCTTTCTTCCCTGCAGTTTGGTGTGCAGCTAATTGTATCTGGATGAATAATTCTAATAAAGCTGTGACCTTTAATGCCAACTGTTGGTTTTAATTTTAATTCATAGGCAGTCGCCTCAGTGTGAGCTCTTCTTGGACGTGAGCGGCAGAAAGGCCACTGTGAATATTTACATTTACACACACATACAGGCATACGCATCGACACAAAACAAATACAGGCACAAGGAGGTATCCCACGGGGTGAATTCTTAGATCATGGATCTTTTAAAAGGGAATCGCACATTGCTGGCTTGGGCATAAAATTGTATCAATTCCTAAGAATCAAAGAGGAGTCAAAGTGATAAAAAAAGGCATTCATAACTAGAAAGCAGCCCCCACAGCTCATGAATAGACTAATTATGTGACAGCCCTACAGGCAAATGCAAAGTTACCAACACAATTGCCTTTGGAACTCGCAGAGGGGTCAGACTCTACCCTTGGAATATTATCTTCTAGAGAAGAACACCTGGGCTCTATACTTAAGAGTGCTATTCAAAAAGCATAACAAGGGGCAAATAGGAGGTGGTAACAGCTGTTCAAAGCGCATGGAAACTTGCCACAGAGATTATTTTGAAGAGATATCTCCGAGGGTTTTTTTCCTCCCTTTGCAAGAATCTATTTACAGAGGAATCTGTTTTTTCCCCTACAGTGCTTTGTAAGCAAGTAAATTATACCAGACATCCCCCCCTTCAAAAACCTCCCCAGCATGATGACAAACTATTACCATAGAAAGCAGTGACTAATACTGCTGTTTATGCCATTTCTAGCTCTGTTCCATTTATAGGTTGAAATGAGTATCACCGTATTGTTTAAGTAGTACTCAAAAGTTGCCTCTGTGCTATGGGCACTGCCATAGCTATGAGCCTTTCCTGCAGTGCTCCAAGAAGCTCCAGGGCATGTGTACAACACCCATGCTTTGTCCCTTCATATGCAGCCCCTTTATATACCAGCATCCTTTCTCTGAAGAACTGGGAAGATGATGTTAGAAGGGGCTCTCCTTCTTGTGCTCTCCTTCTGATTTGCACATTTAAAATATGAAAATCTTCTGTTGGTCATGAAAGATGCAAAAAAATGAAGCATCCCCTAAAAACATGCACAAGCCGTGTTGAAGTTTTCACTGTCCCTAGTAATGCATATTTAAGGGTTAAACAAAAACCATGAAATATAATTGGATATTCTTTCATAGCTGGCCCAAGGCAGGTGTATTGTCTTCTTCGGGATTGGGCTGCCTTAATTAAAGGTCTGTGAAAGTTTGAATGAGTGACAGAATGAAGCTATTCCTTTCTGCCCCAACTCTAGCATAGACTCGCATGAAGAGGCCTAACATGTTTAGCTCTCAGTGCTCACTCTCAAAAGTCTCTGGTATTCTAAAGAGACGCAAGAGTAGTCAGAGTGGTTTGAGGAAAGATTCCTCATTGCATATACACAGATGCGCCCTAAGTAAAGGTGCTCTACCCACTAGTTTGACTTGCATTGAGATTGTGTGCCATAATCTCTGGGGCTGAACATTCAGCAAGCTGATCAACCTGTGTCTGATTGGCAAAAACATGTTCGCCATAGAAATGCTGTCTCTGTGCATGTGCAGAAATACACTAACCGCCAACTCCAGCTTGGGAAATTCTTAGAGGTTTGCAGGTCGTACCTGGGAAAGGTAAAGTTTGGGGAGGAGAGGGATCTCAACAAGTCTGTGACATCACAGTGATGTTACTTTACTGTCAGCTCCTCCCACCCCTGCACTTCCCATGAGGTCACTT
Organism: Sphaerodactylus townsendi; assembly: GCF_021028975.2. NCBI lineage: Eukaryota > Metazoa > Chordata > Lepidosauria > Squamata > Sphaerodactylidae > Sphaerodactylus > Sphaerodactylus townsendi. The sequence continues at coordinate 35,295,284 of NC_059427.1, read as the reverse complement.
TCTTCCGCTAAAATTCAAATTTTCGACCTCATAGCACCCCCCCCCCCGCCTTTTTCTACCACCCCACATCAGTTGTAGGCTCCTGTATGCTTATGTTTGGTAAATAACTTAAAATATTCTACAACTGGGTTTAGTATTAGCAAACGAAACTATTCGTTTTTACAAAAACAAATGCAGAAAGGTGAAGGCACGTCTCTGACAGTAACTCACCTTGAGGTTGGTAAGAATTAATTGCAAAAATGCTTCCCACCCGTTGGTGTCTGACAGCTTGAAAGTCAAGAGGTGCTAAATTGTCCCAATAGAGAGCAGTTTGTGCGTGGTCACAGCCCCATGGGAGTCACTGTTTTCTTCTCTCCCCACATAATAGAAAGAAATCACTTTTGACTCTTTTTTTGGTGACTGTCAAAGTAATGAAGTGACGCCTGGTGTGCAAAGCCCATGCAGCTAAAGCTACACTGATTGCTCCACCTGGGGACAAATTCTCCTGCACATTCACTTCCCCTTAGGTGTTCTGTGGAGAAGGCCTAGCTTTCCCTAGCCAGTCTATTGCATCATGAGCATCTGCAATTACCTGCCTTCATATTCTGTGTGTTTTCGGTAAAAAAAGAAATGGGATGGGGAAGGTGGCTTTGTGATCTGCAGCCAAGCCAAGATTGTAACAGTAGCATTGTGCAGGCACACAATTGTCCACCAGAGATACAGACTCAAAACTTATCTACCATGTCCACTGCACAGCTGCACAGCTTCTTGACTTGTTGCTTAAATTGGGCGATGAATGAGGCAAATGAGGAAGATGAGCTGATCTGAGCTTCGACTTGTGAGTAGACGATGGCAGTTGAACAAGGTATTCAATTCAAACACCCAGTAAACCTGTTTGCCACAAAGATTTCCACATGCCTCCCGGAAAGGGCTGCTAAAGCTGTTAGGTATATTTAAGATTGGATGGGAAATCAGCAAGACAGCTGAGTTAGAAAAAATGGGAATGAAACCACCCTCAGTTGTTATTTCACACATTATTGAGCGGATGCTGCCTTGCTAGTAATAATAAAGCATTTGTTAGTTGCAACTCGCTTTGTTAATTGTCACATAATAAACACTCATCCTGTTATGTAAATGCCTGTTTTTACATTGGCTGTGCTAGGATCCATGACTATCATATGGTTTTATAATTTATAATGTAATTCAATTCATGATTCATTTCTGAAAGAAAAAAAATGATTCAGTATGTGTGGTTTTAAACTAAAATAATATTTTGTTAGCCGCTAATACCCAGATGAGACTGAGTAATACTATTCTGTGTTCATCTTAATTAACCAACATTAACTATCATTAGAGTTTTATATGGTACAATGCACATTACTTCATAACTTCAGCTCAGATCACATCCAGCTAGATTATAATGCATAATATCAATCATGGCCTTCTCTCTGCTTTTCTTACACCTAGCTTTGATTTTAAAAGTTAAGGTCAGTGTTAAGTGTTACACTTCAGATGAAAAAGGCAAAATCTATGTTAATTAACAGTGTTAATTAAATGTTAATCAGCTAAATGAAAGCATTTTTCATTCATTTCCCAGCTAAATTGTGGTCAGGTAACCTTGCATACATTGTTGGAGATGTCAGAGGAGTATGTCATCACCCAGGGGAAGGAAGCTTGTGACAAGTGCTATTGCCAAGATAAAACAAATTGCTTACCTTGTACAAAAGAGGCTAAATTAAAGTAGGAATTCAGTACTCAGGCTCACAAAATAGGAAATTACTATTTGGAAATGAGTATTCGTCAATGGATGGTTTTGTCTGGTAGATGAAATTCATCTACATGAGACATTCAGGCTTTTTTTCTCTCTTTTTTTAGTATTCAGGTCATTTTTATGTGGTAATTGAAGGAAAGAGAGAGCCAAATCTGGGATGGCTTCATGTAAGTGGGCCATAGTGTTTCCAGGTAGAGACTGTCAGGGATGGATGGAAAGCTGGAGGCAGAGGTAGATAAAGGTTGGGTTGACTGGTGAGTGGGAAGAAGGAAGCAGGAAAAGGGGGAGAGGCTATAGGAGCTTTCAGGAAAGGGGAAATAGTGGAGGAGAAGGAAATGAGATACATCTTGGGTGTCCCCTGTTAATAATAGAATACCAAAAGATATCAGCATAATCTAGAGCTGTAAAGGTTAACACCAACATATTGAATTGATCCTGTAAACAATTTGGAAACTAATGGAGCTTTCTTAACATCAGGCAATATATAAGGAACAGCATCCATCCGGTGACCACATTTGGCACCAACTGGAGTTTCCGCCCACTTTTTTTTAAAAAACCCTACATTCAAAATATTCTAGCCTTGATATTACTAAAGCATATATAGCTACCATCAAGTAGGTTTTTTCCCAACCAGAGACATACATGGTGGACCAACTTAAGTTGTAAAGAGGCAGTAGGAATTACAAATGTCATGTGCATCTAAAAGCTGGTTGTAAAGGCATCCACCAAGCTCCAGAGCTAAGCCAACAGTACCCCAAGCCAACAGCACCCCAAATAGGTTGAGCCAACATTTTCCTCTATCTATTCTGGACTGATTTTCAGCTTGAGCTTTGTTCACCGTCATCATTCAGCACATTGCTGACCTGGCCTAAAGCAACTGCTGAGACCTCTACAGCTACATCTCAATTCGATGAAAAGGGGAAAAAACCCAAGTCACTAGCATATTTAAGGTTCCTAGTCTCAAGTAACCTCTTCCGTACATTTAATGTTAAATAGCTTGGAACCCATAGCTCTAATGACAGGGTTAACATCATTGCCCCTGGAACACCTTCCAAAATTTTGCTGCTAAAAAATGGAATAACGGGCAGAGAATAGTACCCCACTCATAATGCAAACAATCTGGAAGAATGCCATGGCTGACAGTATCACCCATCTTGGCCATTACTAAAATCTCTCTCTCTCTCTCTCTCTCTCTCTCTTAAAAAAGGACAATAGTCTGGCTTTTTGCCAGAGGAAAAGGATGCTTAAGGACAGTCATGTCATGGGGTCCAACCATCTCCACATTTTGTAAATTGGACATCAACAGGAGCATTAGCCTCTTCTGAAAAAACATTTGGATTGACCAGACATCAGGGACAAGCCAGCTTAACTGACAGCTTAATTTAAGAGGTTGAAAAGCACCAAGAGCCTATACCCTAAAAAGGTAATAAGGCACTGTTGACATCTCTCTTATTTTCACATCCTGCTCCTGTACTGACCAGAAATCCCAAGCCTTGCCATACGTGTAGGTCTCAGAACGCACAATTATCGCCATGGTGGCTGTGTAGTCTCAGCATGAATAGAGAAGTCCCCACGACCAAAGCACGAGAAGGCTCAACACCAAATACAAAATCACTTCTTCTCATTCCACTATGATATGTGTTGGGCAACAGGATGGATAGCAAACTAACACAATCCCTATGCTATCCTAAGAGGCCAACATCAGATACATAAAGTGAATTCTCGGACAAACAAGGACCCTGGCAAGAGGTATAGTATTCCAGTAGACTATGGCAGCGTCATTTCCCCAATCACCAAGTTAAGGCTGCACAAAGAGCCCAGCAGTACATGACAGAAAGAGATAATCACATTCCCCTTTGTCCATCAGGTTCTTGGTCATTGAAATCAGTTCAACATCTTCGTGGATGGCAGTTTTCAAATGCACTGATCTGCCAGGAACAATGGCAACATCATGCTCAATGGTTTACTGCCAATATAATGTAGTTTTTGCCACGACTCAACCTTTATTTTTCCCTTCAAGTAATTTCCTTACAAAATATTTTTCACCTACTACAAGTCCATTTTAGCCTCACAAAAATACAGGTGGGAGACTTCCCATTTTTACCCACTAAATTCCATGACAGATTATAGATTTGAACCCGGTTCATTTAATACCACTCACTACAATGTACATCCCACTACAGGTGCCTTAGCAGCTAATCCCATGCTGGCAATGTGATATAGTACAAGGGGATGCTTTTTCTCTTTCTGATACTTTGGCTTACTTCCAGATAGTGGGAAGCATATCTAGGCCCCTTACAAACTGTTGTTATAATATTTGTGAGCAGCCGTTTGCTAACAGATTTTTTGTGTCGTTTCAGACACAACCATTTTGGCTATGGCCTGCTAATGGATTTTTAAAATAATCTTTTCAAACAAAGCTGCTTGTGTCCCATTGGCATCCCGGGGCTCAGCTGTTTTGTTTTGTGGAGTTTTTTTTTTGAAAACTGCTCTCTCTTGTTTTCAGTTCTTCCTTGCGCTTCTGAATTGTTTGAGTGTATTGTTTAAAAATGTCTGGAGCACTTCTGGAGGGCTGCTTTCCTTTGCCTCTTCTAACACGGCATTCTTTTTCAAGTTTTTAAAAATGTTCAGAGATTAATTGATTTGGTGCCCTGTGGTACAGATTGGTAGGCTGCAGTACTTCAGTCAGAGTTGTGCTAACGACCTGAGTTCGATCCCAATGGAAATCAGTTTTAAGTAGCTTTGACTCAAGGTTGGCTCAGCCTACCATTCTTCTAAGGTTGGTAAAATGAGTACCTAGCTTGCTGGGGGTAAAGCGCAGATGACTGGGAAAGACAACATAGCCTACCTAATAAATGTCATGATATGATGTCATCTCATGGGTCAGAATTGATCCAGTGCTTCCACCTTTACTTTTATCTAAGATTAGTGATATAGCAATTCGGTGCTACATCATCAACATTCAAATGCATTGAATTGCTGTGGCGCTATAGCCCTATAGCGATAGAAGGAAAAGAGATTCCACATAAATATCAGGAAAAACTTCCTGACAGTAAGGGCTGTTTGACAGTGGAATGCACTACCTCAGAGTGTGGTGGAGTCTCCTTCTTTGGAGGCTTTTATTTTATTTATTTATTTATTTATTTATTATTTAAATGTATAGACCACCCAATCCCCAACGGGCTCTGGGGATTGGGGATTTTAAACAGAGGTTGGATGGCCATCTGTCAGGAGTGCTTTGATTATGTGTTCCTGCATCGCAGGGGGTTGGACTTGATGGCCCTTGGGGTCTCTATGATTGTATGATTCTAATCTTAGAATTTAAGAAAAATAAATCTGAAAAAGAACACACTGCTAAAAAAGATGAGCGGAAAAGCATGGCACTGTTTGAAATAGCCAGAGTGCTTTAGTGACAGTTCATAAACAGATTGAAATGAGCTTTATGAAGCCGTTGCTCCTGTATCGCTTTATTAGGAATCAGGCCAACAAAGGATAATATCTTGTTAAGAACAGTAATCTGAAATGATCTCTAAGAAAGTTTTCTTTATTCAGAATCAGCATCTTAAATGTGTTAATATTTGCCTTGATTTATCTTATTTCCATTCTCAGTGCATCTGCCTGTGATTTGGTAAAATTAAGGCCTTCTTTGGTCACATTTAGACTAACAAGTGAGTACATCAGCCCCTTGCAACTATGCTTGGGGAACTAATATCTTACATAGCAATGTGCCAAATTGCCTTGAACTTGTAAGAACACCTACAGAGGTTTAATTAACTAGCTATATATAAATAACTGGCTGAGCAGTACATTATTTGAGCAAAATAGCATTTCTTCAGTATATACAACCATTACTTAGTTGCTTTTAATATAGAATGAAAACATGCCTAAACATTAAAATTTTCAAAAAAAGAGAGAAAGGCAATAAAAATGTTAGAAGCACAGCCGGATCCACCACATTGTTAAACCAAGGAAGCTGGGTTTGAGCCAACTGAATTCCACTGACTTCATTGCTCTGTCAGTAACACAGTCTAGAAAGCCTGTTCCAGTGGCAAACCCAACAGTCAGCATTTGGTGACCAAGAACCACCGAGGCTATGATCCCCAGTGGCATAGTGCCCATGGGGCGGGTGTGTGTGTGTGATGCCCCAGGTGGAGCAGTGGTGGAGGTGCAGCTGGGCTGTTGAGGGGGCGTGGAGGGGGCATGGTGTTCTGGGGCAGGGTGGACGATGCCATGGCAGGGGCGCAGGGTGTGCATGTGTAACCCCCATGCTCAGAATGGGTTGACCCAGTAAGGGGTGGAGACTCAAAGCAGCAAGAGGTTGCAACAGAGCTCTTTGGAGGAGACAAGACTACCAGACTCGGACCTTGATTTCTATAAGCCCTTAACACCTTGTTAAGGGTTTTTGTGGTTGTAATGGGTGAGAGTTCTCCTGGAAACCTTCATCATGTTGAATCCTGTTCATCAAGCCCTTGGAGTCTTCAGGAGCCAACCCACTTGCAAAGAAGAATTGGACTTGGCAGTTTCAGTAGACTGTAAATATAAGGACTTGAAAATGCAACCTGAACAGGACCTTGAAGTGTGATGTTAAATGTTGATGTTTGATGTTGTATGTTAAGAAAGTAAACCATTTTGTTTTCAAAAATTGTTGTTGCAAACTCATTCCAAGTTCTGCCCCACAGAACCCATAAGCTGAGGTTACACATGCACGCTGGATGCGATTTCCCCTTGCTCCACTCCTGATGATCAGAAACCCACTCAAGGCTTTGTAACAAAACAAAACTCATGCTCCATTTGAACCACTATTTGTTGAAAAGGCCAGATCACAGACCAATATGGCTGCTGAGACATCTGAAGCCCTTTAGTTTCATTCAGTGCTGACACAGAGAAAGATGCATTTCAGGTAAATGATATATATTTTCCAGCTCTTTCCACACACGCACGCACGCACGTACGCACGCACGCACTCACTCACATAAATCTTTGTGGAGTGTTTGGAAACATCTTTGAGGGCTGTGAATAAAAAAAAGCTGACATTCCTTCAAGACAATGCACCTAACAGTGTCCCTGTTTAAGACATCAAAGTTTGGTATGTGAATTACAGGATGAAACAGAAAGAGGTGATGCACAGAGAAAAGAATCCTGTTAGCTTATTTTAGTGCATCTTCCCCCTTATGGGGATTTAGTTTCTACTCAATAACATCTGCTATTTTACATGAGTAAGTATCATTATAGCAGTTCCTATTTTGGGGCTAAAGCGTTCAAATGTTTGGGCTGCTAAGGTGGTACTTTTCAGTCTGGAGCTCCACAACTGATGAGAAGAAAAATATAACCATATGTTAGGCCATAATCTTGAGCCTATCTTCTCCAGTGGTAAAGTTTTCACAGTGCAGAAGGTGATCTCTCTCTTCTCTTTGCCTAAAGAGATTCACTGGCTTTGATATGTTTTTCTTCAAAGCAAGTAGAGTGCTCTGGAATTACACTACAGTAACTGGTTACACTAACTGGTGCTAGGGGAAACTGTGCCGTGTATGGCTTAACATACTATTGATTCTGTCCATATATTGCCAACTCTTCCACTAGTTTTGGTTTCAATTAACAACTAGGTGTGGGATCTCAGAGGAGGGAAATTGGCATGGTGGTGCAGTCCAATTTCCTCAGATCCTGAAAGCTAAGCCAGATTGGTACTTGGAAGGGAGATTGCCAAGGAGGACACTGCAGAGGAAGGCAATGGCAAACCACCTTTGAATCTTATTTACCTTGAAAGCCCCTTGCTGGGGTCACCATAAATCAACTGTGACTTGACTCAGTATGTGAAAGCCCACTTGTAATTTGATTTGTATGCGGGTGACAGAACGGAAGGATCAAGGGACAATGGCAAATGTGGGTGATTTAGGAGCACCCGTGGAGTTCAAGGGACATGATAGCTGCAGGGCTAAATCTAAGAGAGGAATTAATCCTAGAACTTGTGGCTTCAAGAACTGTTTTTAAATGTCATATTTAAACTCTGAATTAAGGTACCGGTAAATGATATGAATGAAGTAAGTACCTCTAAACATATGTAAGTGTTCTACATATAATCTATATATAGATAAATAAATATATAAAAAGCAAACCGTGGGTTTGTTCACGATGGTCTAGCACAGGAACTGCTGGGCCAAATCCTCTAGAAATTCCCAGCCACTGTAGTCAGCCAGGGGAGAGTGTTTTTAGATGTTCACATACCTGAAATTTCACACCTGACCCAGGGAAAACGCCTTTTTCCTGGCGCTCCATGGTGAAAGACATGCAGCTGGCTGTGTGTAACTGTCACCCTTAGAATGTTCGTGCCGCTTAGAATGTTTGCTCAGATGGCCAGATATGAGCAGTGAAAACAGTACATAGGTAATAACTCGAGTGGAAGTGAAACACATACACACGTTGCCATGTGAGACGTCAGGTGGGGTTCTCCCCCTCACACGCAGGTACCTTTCACTCTCTGTGCCTCTCCCACTACTACCACACAACACACATACTCTCATGCACATTCAGCTCATCCTCACACTCCTCACTCTGCCCTCTCTCACATCCAACCACAACTTAACTACTTCCTCACCCATATTCCACACCCATATTGAACAAGCTTGAATGTAAAAGACAGCTGGAACGAGGGAGAGGGAAGGGACGAAGGGGGAGGCATGCAAGGAAAGAGAAGTGAAAAAGGGGATAGAGAGAGATATGTCATGCAAGGGAGGGGAGGGAGGGGGAGGGGTGGCATGCAAGGGAAGAGAAGGGAGGGAGGGGAGAAAGTGAGAGGTGACATGCAAGGGACGGGAGGGAGGGGCCACCCACCCTATATTCCCTGAATGCTGCAGTTACAGTTGAGAAAACCAGGCACGCGTTACTCAGGAGTAAGTACAGTAAAGCAACCGTGACATACTTTGAATGGCTGCGTCACGCCCCTCAGAGGGTTTACTCAGAAGCGACACCCATTGCCACCAACCACACTTACTCCCCAGGTAAAGGATGCGTGACTAGCCAGCCTAGATGTGTTGGGAGGGTGCCTTTCCATTTCCCCACCACAAGGAGTCTGGTCCACACACATCAATGACACATCATACAGGTATCCAGGCTGCACTTGGCGTTTCCACTTGTGAGCATGTACTGCTGGCCTCTGCAATTGATTTGCGGCTACTGTTCCTTTCCCATTTCACCACAATAACCCACAGCAATGCATGGCCGGGTACCACTAGTTGTAATTATAATATCACAACCAAAACATACAACAAAAACAATTCTACAATATTACGTACAGTGAAAATAAAGCAGACTAAATAAAAACAGTTATACAACTGAAAAATAGCAATAGCACCTAAGTTACCACTAATCACGAATAACACTTACAATTGGGTTCGGGATGCTTGGAAAAAAGGAAAGTAGATAAAATATTTTCAAAATATTTTCAAAATTTTAATATTTCAACAACAGTAAGAATATGTCAGAAATGGCAGAAAAATATCTGAGCAGCAAAGGGTGAATGTACTATAGGTCTTCAATGAATAAGGATAATACTTTCCCCTTGCCACTGAGCGACCGCAGCCTATCCCTTTCCATAGAGACATGAGGGCGCGTGGGGCCAGATCACTAACCACTAACACTGGCCCTACAGAAAAGCTGGCAAGCAGATATATCTTATATGTGACTGTATAGTTTTCTGAACATACCAAGGTCATGCAAGAATGCGGAAAGGAAAGAAAGACACACTAATGGATTCTGATATAACCAGCATGTGAAAAAGGGGATAGAGAGAGATATGTCATGCAAGGGAGGGGAGGGAGGGGGAGGATACCAGTTAATTGCTGGTATCTATTCTTTTAATTCCAGTTCCAGCTTGAATTCCCATTTCATAAGTAATTAACTGTTGCATACTGAGCAATAGAAAATGTGGCCATAACAAAGTACAAGTCTAGGGCCCCTTCCACATGGGCCAATAAACCCAGGCTGGGGACAGGGAAAATTCCATTTCGGGGGGAACGAACTTTGCACGGCTCCCACCCCTGAAGTGAAGCTGCCCTGCTTTTTCACCCCTAAAACGAGTTATTCAAGAATCACGCTATCTGCGATTCTTTTGTTTTAATGTGGAGTGCAGCAACTCGTGAGCGAACGGCTGCCCCAGGAGGCACTTTACTCGGCCACACTTCCTGGTTTTGTGCAGTTCCCACATCGCAACTGTGCAGCCACACGGGGTCACAGGCAAATCAACATGGCCGTAAGGGTCCACATTTGCCTGTCAGCGTAGCTATGCAGTGGAGGGAGCAAGGTAAATAAAAAGCTGCGGCTATGCAAAGGCACGATGGCAGCGTGGGTTGCTTCTGTGGGGTCTGTCGCTGCCTGCATGGAGGCATATGAACACCTTGATGGCAACATGGGTTGCTTTCTCCTGACTGCAACCCACTGTACTTTGCCTGTGCGGAATGGACCTAAGATTCACAGGTAGAGGTGCTCAAATAATTGCATTACCAATGGCCTCTCCAATCCTGTTTGGACCCTGCTTTCTTCAGGCTTAGCATGACAGCTAATCCAGTCTTGAAGCAGGGTTTGAAAATTGATATATACACCTGGTAGCCCAAAAGCTCAACTGGCTTGCGTGACACCATTCCAGAGACACTATACCACCATAATTACCTTGGAATCCTTATTTTAATCCATCAGCAGTTAAAATCTGGTGTTATGTTGTAGTAGTGAAGAGCACCAACTGTGATTTGGAAGTCTGAGGTTCAGTTATGAGCAAATGCTTCATGCGTGCAGCAACTTTGTTACATGTTTGAATATCACTGGATCAGATGCAAATCTGTTTTTTTCCAGGTGATATTGCTTCCTTCCCTTTGACCAATCATCATTTACAAATCTAAGATCACATATCATTTACTCAGCAGTCTTATACACTTTATTTCTTTTAAAGTGTTTTTCTAGGTATCAACTAAAATTTGACTCCTAACTTACTGAAAGGGCACACCATTTGGATCCTCGTCCCACTACATTATGAGAAGATAAATCGCTTTATTGAAGTCAACTGTTAAAAGATGGAAAACAGAAAGATCACTTTTCCAAAGATGACATTTGTCTGTGTGGCTTTGGGCCAAATGACTGGAGGTTAATTTTACTTCAGCAGAAAGGGCCAATACCACAGGTTATCTGCTATGACTTATTTGCTTTAACACATTCATTACTGGGAGAAGTTCTCTGCCGTTTATTTTGCCAGATGTCAGATGCAATTATGGTGGTTTATGCTGACCTTAAGGTCTATTAATCTTGTTTGGAGGAATTAGTCTAGAAATCTTCATTCAAAGGAAAGGCTTGCTCTTTCAAAACAATTCAGGAGTAGATTTTCTGCCCATCAGATTTCAAATTTTGATCTATATTACGGGGCAAGGGGAGGGTTTTAGCTTTTTCTCATGCCAAGTAATGTGGTATGTTCAGCATTACGCAAAAAGGTGGCATTTTTTGGGTGGAAATGTAATGTGCAATTTACATTTTGAAAAAGTAAATTATAGGCATCTTGCTTCTACCACATCACCCAGCAGTTAGCAGTTCTGTTAAAGTTTATGTTTCAGCAATGCCAGGTCTAGCGATCCTTACTGGTGTATCTCAGCTGGTTTTAAAAGACTCTCTGTCATGTTCTTCACATTCCTTTAAAAGTATAGTGGGTGACGTTTCAGAGCATGATTGGTTCTGGCATAATGAAGCAGATTAGGGAATGAGTGGTAAGTAGGAACTAGAGCAGTCCTTTGAGAGGTCAGATATTACGATTTAAATGTACAAATCTAGACACTGGAGCATGGGAACTATCTCCAAATTCATATTTAAATGGCAGACTCATCACAGTGTAGAATGGAGAGAATCAAGGAGCATAACCTATTAAAAAGTGGGGATATGATTAGCAGCTCCCAGAAGATCAAATTCTACAAGGAAGTTGATGACAGCAGAAGGATGAGAAGGCATCAGAAGACCCAAGCAAAAAGTCCTAACATTCCCAAAGCTTTCTACTGGCATGACAACTTGATACATCTGTCCCTAAATATGTCTTTACTACCTCTGACCTAGGTGGCTCAAATCTCATTAGATCTTGGAAATCAAGGAAGGTTGGCTCTGGATAGTACTTAGATGGGAGACCACTCTAGGAATCCAGGGTTGCTATGTGGAGACAAACACTGGCAAAATCACCTCTATCTCTTGCCTTGAAATCCCTATGGGGTTGCCGTAAGTTTGCACTTTCCACCATCATCCCTTTAGTTCCAGCTCAAATATTCATAGACTCTTTCCATACATGCAGAATAATGCACTTTTAATCCACTTTGCAGCTGGATTTTACTGTGTGAAATAGCAAAATCCACTTGCAAACAATTGTGAAAGTGGATTGAAAGTGCATTATTCTGCATGTGCGTAAGAGGCCATAGCATCTGCTTGTGGCTGAAGCATTAGAGGCCAAGTGGGGAAATAAAAAGCCCTATACATGAGGAATATCTCTAGAAAAGACAATAATGCTAGGAAAAGTCAAAAAGCAGTGTCAATCCAACACGTGATTGATTGAGACGATAAAGGAAGCCGCCACCCTCAGATTGCAAGACCTGAGCATAAACGACTGCAAAGCAATTAATACACACACACACACACACACAAAACTTTAAACAAAACTTTAAGTATTTCAATGCTGCTTCAGAAGGCCCACTTATAAAGGAAGGAATATTTGGAAAGTTGAGATTCTGAGAAGAAAAGGCTATTGACACAGTCCTACTGAAATGTTTACACTTGGTTGGAAGATGTGAAACTGAAGAAAGGCAAGGAATGATGATATAAGCTACCAGTCACTCAAGCGAAAAATATACCTATAAGCCTCTCCCATTTTAATATTTGTTTTTTCTTTGTGATGCTTTAAAGGCACTCGGCTCGCCATCAATGAACTTTAATTTTCAAACAGCAGAAACGGAACATCCAAGACAGCACTACAGAAGAAGAAGAAGGAAAAAAAACAGGGGTCAGCCCTGGTTGGGTGAGTTACATTACAACATGTGAAGGAGGGAATGTTTGTTTTTTGAAGGCCTAAAATGTTATTTCTTTATTTTCCCTGCCGCCTCTTGAGAACTCTGGCATTTGCCTAATTGACCGTGTGTTTCAGGCTGGTAGCAATATTGGAAAAGAAATACGATAATCGCATGCTGCCACAAAGCATTTCTGTGCCTCGCTTTCCTTTTCCAGCTCCAGTTTCACATGTGTTCGTTCAATGGAATATTCAATAGACATTTATAGGAAATAAATTGAGAGATGGATGTAAACCATATGGCATCTGGAGGTTTATTTGTAAAGCTCTTGCATCAAAGCCTTCTCCAGATCACACCATATTAGCTATGTTTTTCCAGTCCAGCAGAATAAGGAAGGTAACCACAGACTTCCTTGATGGAAAACATATGAACACCAGTGCTGATTTTGAATAGCTACCTACAGTAACTGCGCAAGGAGCATCATTTGAATAGTTTTGTTCTTAAACGTCCAAGAAGAATAGTTTGGCCTTGTATTCGACCCGATGTTCCTCTAGTAGATTATCTATCATTTGTGGACCCCAGAAATCTTTTGTGTGTGTTTTTGAAAGTAATCTTCTGCACAATGTTTGTCATGTCCCGTCATCTGTGCAACTGGTGATTTTTACTGTGGCATACGTGGTTTGTGAATACAATAAATCTGATAAGCAAAGTGAGAATTTGGCTGATTTTGTTCCAGTGAAATCGATAGTATTTGTATCTTAATCCAATGGAACATTGCTGCATGGAATGTGGTTTCCCTCAGTGTGTGCAAGACTCTGCTTTACATTAACCGAGTTACTGGGATTCAACATTTGCAGTATTCATCAATGTAAGCAGCAAGTTTCTATCTCCTGTGACAACACATATGCTTATCAGGGCATTGTGTGATGATTTTGCCTTACTAGTCTGTGCCTCCACTGGATCTCCAGGTCATGCTTAGTTAATCAGGTCATGTCCAGCACTACGGGGTATTTTCCCACACTCACAATTATGAACCGTATTTTCTTCCAATGGGTCCCACACCAGACTAGCATGGGTGCAGCACGGGCCAGAAAAGCTTGAGGCCCAAGCCCTCGGCTACCGTGGGATGCATAAGACATTTTGAGCACCCCGAGTCAATCAGCCCCCTCACAGTAATTTTGTTTCCTTTGACTCAGTTTATCAGCATCATTGGCAATACTAATGGGTGGAAACTACACTCACCCTGATCTTTAGCACCCGAATTTTCAACCAGGCTGTCGACTCTGTTTAGGCCAGGTCACTGTCATTTCCCACTGCCTCAGTTCTGGTATCACTTCAGTTTCTTCAGTGGAGGTATCTTCTGTTGATTTGAGGGTTCCCACCATCCCCATGGTGGGTTTGTGAGTCGGGATGTGAGCCAGCAGGGTGCTTGGCTGCCCGGCACCTTCTTTGGGCAGGCCACAATCAGATGACTACTCTCCCTGCAGCGAAGGCACAACCACAGCCATTGGCGCCGCTGCAGCACATCTGGATTCAAGCCATCTTTGAACATATACATGAAGATCTGCTCGAGCCAGTTGTGGATTCTGCTGGCCAGCTGCGGGAATTCACTCTCGTAGTCAGACACCAACAAGGATCCCTGACGCAGACGCTGCAGTTGTACCTGGGCTTTTTCCTCCAAGAATGGGTGTTCGAACCACTATCTCTGGGATAGCATGAACTGGTTGAAATCATGCAGCTCAAGGGCATTGTCCTCAAATAATTCCACCAGCCAGGTGGAGGCCTCTCCTTATAGCACTCTGACCTCATACAACCATTTGAAATCGGTCTCGAACCCCTCTTTCATCATCTGCATGTAGGAGGCCATCTGTACCAGGAAGTACGGGAGTTTCTCAGGGTCCCCATTGAAATTAGCCTTCAGTTCCTTCTTCCTCTGTCAACCTGCTTGACCGGTGGGTGCTTGGAGTGCTGGCAGGGCCTGGGGACCAGGTCTGGAGCTCCAGGTGCCATGGGCTGTGGACGGCCACCCCAGCCCTGCCGGCCACCAAGGCCCATCTGGTTGTTGTGCGGGCCCCATTTGCAGGTCCATCAGCTGTTGGAAAAGCCAAAGATCTCTCCGTAACTCCTCATGGCTCCGTAGGAGGTAAGTTGTCTCTCACACTTGGCCTCTCCTGATGTACAGTAGGTCCTGGCATTCCATCTCCAGCATCTTTCCCCCCCCCCCCTCTGCTTGGAGTTCAGTATAGCTCCAAACCTAAAGACCCGGTGGGAAGGAGTGAGTCTGCTCCGCTCCAAGTGGAACTATCTTGATGTTGTCTCTTCAACCCAAGTTGGCACTGTGTCATCTGGGGTACCTTCAGGGCCCCCCTCTCCAAGGCCCTCGTGGACAGCCTCAGCACCCTGTCTGTCCACAGCTTGAGCCTCAGTGCTGCCATCTGAACCACTGTTGGTAGCCTCCCCACCCATAGCCCCCTCCATAGTAGTAGGAATGGAAGTAGGCACGGAAGTCCAGGAGAATTGGCTTAATGTTAGGTCTCAAACATGAAGCCAATAAATGGACTCTGTAGTATTGATCAGTAGCGTTTACTGATGAGGCATTGAAGCACCAAAGCTTGGTAAATCCAATTCTGACAAACCTGATTTTTGCCATCCTCTTTATCCCACTGTAAGTCCCCCATCCTGCTTTCCCAAGAGAGTGTGAAAAACAGTCCTTGGAGCTGAAGCACTCCAAGGTTGGTGGCAGATAGTAAGAGAAAGCCACCTGGCTTCCTGCCCCCACAAGATAATGGATTCAACTCTGTTTCTCATGGGACCAGGGTTTCAGGGAAAGCCTAGTTATCTTCAAAGCATGTGAAGCCATAATGTAAAGATCAAGGAAAGAATGCTCCAGAAGGCAGTGGTAACATATAGCAGGCTGGTTACATGTATCTTTTAGCAGCCCTGATTTGTAGCTGTAAGCAGTTACATTGAGGTAGTAATACATCTCAATCACCTAGATACAACCCCCCTGACAGATTTCACAGTTACTCTGCTAGTTTATTAGGGATGTCAGTATGCAAACTGCAGTGGGTCAGCCTGCTATCAATTTTGAAAAGGATTAACGAAAATGCTTTTGATGATCTGGTTGGTGGTGTGGCAAAACAGTTGACAAGGGTGATTCAATCAATTCGTGATGGATTTTTGATGCCCATATGTCTAAGACAGCTGAAGTAGAAGGCAAATACATATCACAGGACAGATAAAAACAGCAAAAGCAGAATACTGAGTGTCAATGACAGCAAAGTGTCCAACTGAATCGCAGTACAGAGAACATGATGAAAAGAATAATGGAAACCAAGTGGGTGGTAATAATGATGTATAGCAGCTGTTATAACTATAAAAACTAAACTCTTGGACAAAAATGAATTGGGTATAGAGGCACCAGGGATGCTGGGAAAGGAACACAGGACTACAGTATCATTGCTGCTGCTGTAAGTTTGACTTCTGAGTGCGTGGCTTGTAAAACCTGAAGCAGTGTTACTTTGAAGAATCTATTCTTTGGTACTTGTTTCTCCTCCATTGTCTTAAGTTACCTAAATGTTAGGGCCTCAGTCTAAAAACATTAGAGTACCTGATCATTAAAATCCATCGAGTTATTTATAATTATGTATAAAATGTGTTTAAAAGTCAATACAATCCTTTCCAGCTTCAGTGGCTGCATATATGACTGTTTCATTTACAAATAACTTATTAGATTGGTGACACATTCTTATAGGCAGTAAAAGCTATTGATTCCTCTCAATGAGAAATCTCCAATGCTATCCTAAATGGAGTTATACCCCTCCATACATCCACTGAAGTCAATTGGCTTATCAGTAGAAGTCTGCTTAGGACTGCATTTAAGATTGTTCTCTCAAGTATATGTTTTGTGTGTGTGTGTGTGTGTGTGTGTGTGTTTGTGTGTTTGTGTGTATTATCAGGAGGAAACAATTACTTTCTGGAGGAGGCAACAACAATTCTTTCATTTAAAATCACATTAAATTGTATTTTCTTGAAGTATGCTTTATAAATCATAATGGAATGCTGCAAGCTTGGGTGTAAATATAAACTTTCAAAGATTTCTTGCAAAACTTTTTAATGATTTGATTGTTTATTTTAGAAAAGATTGCTAGTTCAATAGTAATTTGTGATTATAATAATTATTCAAATTAGTCCATTATGCACAGCACAAAAACGATACCTGTGGGACGTCTTAAAAAGAGGCAACTGCCTCTTTTCACCCTGCACACCAAAATAAGATGTCTGGGGGACATCTTAAAAAGATGTGGCTTCTGGTGTGATTTCTAGCCAGCAAAGATGTCAGAGGGGAAAAGAGGTCTGTCCCGCCCCCCTGTTTTATCGTTTTGCTCTCTGGTCAGTTTCACTCCCAGCTTGCACCTGACATTTTGTGTGCAGCTGAAGGTATTCTCCCTGCCGCCATTTACTGAAGGTTGCCCCAAGATGTTTGCTCTACAGGCTCTAATCCTGGGTACCATATCAGTTCAAAAAGTACATAGTTGTATTTAGCTGGTCCTATGCAGTATGACCCTGGCATCATTGCCAGGGGTGGAGCCAACTTTAGTCAGCTTCTTGATGGCTTGCAGCCCATGAACACCTCTTTGACTGGTTTCGACTTACACCAGCTAAAAGTGTGACATAGCCCCTTGGCTACATAAGGGAGTTTCAAGGCAGCTGGGGATATCCTCATCTTTTCTTGCAACGTACGCCTCCTTGAACCTCTTTGGAGGTGGCTGGGGACTGCACTGTCCCCAGCCGCTGAAAAACTATCCCCCCCCCCAATGGATTGGGCTGCCAGTCTCATTTTGTTCTGTGGTGGTTACTCTTTGGAAAATGTCTTTTGGCGTGCAGACTATGGGTTGGAGTCTATGACTATGTATAATTAATATTTATTGAATATATATTTCCATATAGCTTTTCCTAAAAACTCAAAGCAGTTTTCAAGCATAAACATTCCATGCAGAATAAATAATTGGAACAACTTTAATATAAATCTATAGTTAAATCGTATTAGGCAAGGATGACTGACTTATGACTAACAGTCTGTACTGGATCCTTGCAGGGATTTTTTGCTGATCCCTTTCAATTTCTCTTCTTATGCTAGGTTGGATGTTCATGTTCTGGTTCTCAGCCCTGATATAGAATCATGCATAGTTTTGAAACATACACACTCCATAGTACTGGATCTGTTAAGGAGTGAATATCACAAAGCCTACAGAGTCAACACATTCTCAGCAGGACAAAGAAATATAATCATGACCTCTTGACTCTTAAAATAGGAGGGGGAGAACAGGCCAAATTGAAAGTCCCAGAAGCCTTTAAAAAGAGGGAAGAAACTGGAAGGTTGTCATAAAGCAAGCAGGAAGGTCTCCTGTTGACGGTTTTAAAGTTCTGGTGAAAAGCCTTGAGAGGATCAAAACACCTTGGGTTGGTTTATTGTTTATTTAATTCATTTCTACCCTGCCTTTCTCCCCAGTGGGAACCCAAAGTACCTTACAGCATTCTCTTCTCCTCCATTTTGCAATCATAACAACCCTATGAGGTAGGTGAGGCTGAGTGTGAGTAGCACAAGGTCACCCAGCAAGCTTCCATAGTATGTGTGGGAATTGGACATTCTTAACCACTAGTTTGGCATTCTTAACCACTACATCGCACTGTTTTAAAATGGTTTTGTTATAAATGTTTTAAACAGATTTTGAAGAAACACCTTCTGTTTGTTTTTTTCATGATCTAAATGTGCAGCTCCTCTCTGTTTGTACTGTCCAGAATAAATATGAAACCAAATAAGGGCATAAAATTAGCCGAGTGGTTTTTCACAGGCTCTTGAGATAAGCTTGCTTATTCACAAAAGCCAAGATTGATGTGTTCACTGTCAAATTGCTAAACTTCTTCAGAAAAGGTTGGTTAATACTAGTCTATCAAATGAACTTCATCAGCAGTTGTTATTTGATTTCCCTCCCCCACATTTCCTTTTTGGAGGTAAAGTATGGTATATGATCCATTTCCCCCATTTTATCACAATAATCAGATTGGTGATTTCCACAAAGAACAAATAAAATATCCTGGGGACAGTTTAAAAAGCGTTTTGGGAAAGAGGTTCACACAGTTCTCTCGATCAAAACTTCAAAACATTTTATTTCTCTGAACCTGGGTTTTTCAAAAATCACTAAACTAGTGATCTCCCCCACCCACCCACGTTGAAGATGTTTCCTGCCTGCTGAGTGAACAAAAGCAGGTAGGAAACGCTTGATTTCTCCCACCCAAACCTCTTATGTTCATTTTTGTAGCTCATGCCCACCATTTTATGTGCTGCTGCAGAGATTTGCCGAAGGTTCCCCACAGAGGTTTCTTCTGCTCTTTTTTGTTTTGAGGGGGATGTTTGCAAAGCTACGACATCATAATTTCAGAAGCTGCAATATGCACATATTTTGGCATTGTAGCTTTGCAGACATCCCCTCAAAACAAAAAAAGAAAAAAAATGACACAGGCCCAGGATTGCTAGACATAACAAACTCTATTCATCTACTTTTTACATGGAAATTGCATGTGGATGAGCTGCAAGCAGAGGAAACCACCGTGGAAAACCTTCCCCAAATGGAGAATCTCTGCAGCAGCACACTGAGGTAACTTGCAGTGATAGTGAATCAGTGAACTTCATGGGAGAATGAGGCTTTGAATCCAGTTCTTCCCAGTCTTCATCTGCCTTCTGCAAAATACCAACTTGCTAACAAAGGGCATTTCCCCACTTACTCATAGCCCCCTATGCTGCGCGCTACTCTCAGCATGCGTCATTTCTGGCGCGCACCCGGGCTTCCCCACGACCCCACTCTCTGCGCGGGGTCATCAAAAGGCACCGTTTTGAAGAGTGCCAGGAATGACGCACGCTGAGGGGGCACGACTGCGGCAGCGTCAGGGCGGCTGCATTGTCACCGCCCCTGTAGTGGGGAGTGCCAGGGGACCCTGTGCTACTTGGCTACAGTAGCGTGGGGCAGAAGGTAAGTGGGAAAACGCCCAAAATGATATAGAGTTATCATGTTTTGTATTTTGTCTCCAAGTAGCCCAGGAAAGAACATAGTTCTACTTCCTGTTTATTCTCACAGATTAGACTGAAAAGGAATGACTGATAGAGAAAAGATTTTACGCTTGAGTGTAGCACTCTAACCACCATACCCTATTCTCAGCCACCAGCTTTCAACATGGCATAGTATTCAGTAGAAGATAGTGATATGGGCAAAATCCATAATTTCCTACTCAAAAATGTGAATGTAGGTGGTTTATATTGCTCAAATATATTTTCATGTTTGTAATGATGAATCCCTCACAGACTGCTTGTGACCTTCAAACAATTACAGATGAAGGGGTGTGAGGTAGAAGAATGGGTCAGCCACCCTGTTTGATGCTTATTCAGGATCATCAAAAGTTAAAGCACTTTTATAAAGCAGCACATTGATTCTTTAGCATGCATTCTTTACAAAGGTACTGCTGGGTTCCTCATAATATTAACAGCACAAACAATTGGACTTTCTCTCAAGCGCCTACTATAAATTCTTGAAAAACAGAGCCGTTTTAACCTGAAATGAACACCATCAACAAATCCTGGCAGTGGTCTGCTTGTCTCATGCTGAAACCATGCACAGACATGCAGAAGGTGGAAAGTTCAGTGGTTGGTAAGTTCTACTTGTCCTTTATGGTGCTTTAATATCAGTCAGTGCCATGTAGGGGGTTCCATGCATGGCAGAAGGTTAAAGTCCTTCCTACAGTATAGGAGAAGATGCCTTTGAGTCATAATTGATTCATGTTGGCCCCACCCATAAGGTGTTTCAACCAAGAGATGAGAAGAGGTGGCCTTGCCATTACTGCCCTTCACATAGCAGCCCTTGTCTTCCTTGGTGGACTCCCATCCAAGTATTAACCATGGGCCCCCCTAAGCTTCCAAATTCGGATGAGCTTGGCCAAAGTAGGACTATTCAGGCTGTGACTGCAAGTAAAGTGACATTGTTCAGTGTACGGATTGTTCAGGGATCCATACAAATAGGGCAATGACAAACCATGGTCCACAAGGTCAGAAACATGGCTAGATCCAGAAAAAAATAGCTGCTTCTCCCGTTTTCCCCTACCTGGTTCAGATTCTTTTCATGTCATTCCTCAAGGTGCATTATTCACAGGATCAGCTTTTTATGGAGATCAGTGGGCTCAGGATGTGAGGATGGGGGAATGCAGGAATGTTCCGACTTGACACTGCAAATTTGGTCCAGATGAAAGCTGTAGCAAAAAGTTTGCCAGGAAGACTTGTCAGGAAGACACTGACCATGGCTGAAAGACAGGGTTCCATGGGCACAGAGAAGCTTTCCTCTGGCTGTTTTCTCCTCCCCTCCTATAGTGTGGTATAGCAGTTAGAAGTGGGGTAGTCTACAGAACTGTATTTGATTCCCTACTTCACATGAGTGGCAGACTCTAATCTTGTGAACCTGATTGGCTTCCCCACTCCTCCACATAAAACTTGCTTTGGTTAGTCACAGTTCTCTCAGAACTCTCTCAGCCCCTCCTACCTGTTGTGGGAAGGGGAAGGGAGTGCAATTGTAAACCACTCTGAGACTCCTTAAAGGCTGAGAAAAGTGGGATATAAAAACCAACTCTTTGACTTCTTCCTCACCAAGCCTCTTTGGTACCCAACCAACTGTGGTTTAGGAGGCATATCAATCCAAATTTCTCAAGTTCCATTTTGAATCCCAGTTTCCCTTGTGAAGGACTTGCTTCTGCTGGTTTTCTAGAGGCTACATCTACAACTTGTCCTCCGCAACAGGCCTTATGGAGTACTCTTGCTCTGAACATGACTTCCCTTGAGTAGGCAACATCAAAGCCCTTTCAGCTCCTGGAAATGAATTAATCACATCCCTTTATCTTTGAAACTGAAAGGGCTGCCTCCAGCTTCTCTGTGACACTCATATTTACTTGACTCAGTCAGCACACAATGATTGTGATCAGATTAAGATGTAACTGTAAACAAGGCTTTGTTCTTGGTAGCAACTGTGAGTAGCTGTATCAAAGCTGCACTGAAGCTGTGACATGGAGCTCCTGGGAAAATTGGAGCAGCTTTCTGTATCACGAGGGTTAGAGGCTCTGCAGTTCCTCAAGTCTTGTCCAAAGTGGAGATAACTAAGCTGAACCATTGCATGGCTACCTGCTGCATCTATATTCACAGATTTTTAGCATCCTGAATGCAGTAATAATATGATATCTACCCTTTGATTTCTACAGAGCTCCTCACTGTTCCATGATCTCAGATATGCACAGACACTTTGGTTTTAAAAATGGGCAATGAAATCCTAACATCTTAGCCCCACTGGGTAGACCAAAGTAGGATTCTGAGTTGATCTCCTTAAAGCTGCTTGTTGAGAGTCCAGATTTGACGCAACTAATTATATCCGTACTCTGTTGTGCTTCCCTTCACCTGAATGTCCTGCTTCTGTAAATAAAAGAAACACGCCCTTTATTTTTATTAGAATTTAGGGAGACACCTGAGAGAGATTCTGAACTGGTAGTTAGAAAGAGATGATCTGATCGATTGTTCATAATCACGGATCTCTTTTGATCTAATCTCTCTGTAAACAGCAGGGCTGATACCTTCTCCCCCTCTAAGCAGTGTTGGTTTCAATAAATGTAATGTGCAGAGGGCTTGTATGGACATTGGAAGGACCCGTTCTCATTGAGACGGCAAACCCGAGTCTGACGTACATGACTCGAGACTGCAAGTGTAGGCTATATGGCGGACTGTTTCACTTTGCAGAGAGATATCTGCTGCATAGATGTCAGAGAGAAGGGACCCACTTTAGCCATTTCTCTGATATGCTACTTTTATGTTCAGATGGATTTTTAGAATGAAGACATTGTCAACCATGCAGGCCCACATCGTCAGTCTAAAATGGTACAGTCCAGATACAGTTTCAGTGAGAGTGCAAGATCTCTATACAAAACTCCTTGGTCGAATCCCCACTACCATCTTAGCCAGGTTTCAGAACACAAACTAACCAGGTTGAGGGGGGGGGGGGGGGTGGGGGGGGGGGGGGGTGGGGGGGGGGGGGGGTGGGGGGGGGGGGGGGTGGGGGGGGGGGGGGGTGGGGGGGGGGGGGGGTGGGGGGGGGGGGGGGTGGGGGGGGGGGGGGGTGGGGGGGGGGGGGGGTGGGGGGGGGGGGGGGTGGGGGGGGGGGGGGGTGGGGGGGGGGGGGGGTGGGGGGGGGGGGGGGTGGGGGGGGGGGGGGGTGGGGGGGGGGGGGGGTGGGGGGGGGGGGGGGTGGGGGGGGGGGGGGGTGGGGGGGGGGGGGGGTGGGGGGGGGGGGGGGTGGGGGGGGGGGGGGGTGGGGGGGGGGGGGGGTGGGGGGGGGGGGGGGTGGGGGGGGGGGGGGGTGGGGGGGGGGGGGGGTGGGGGGGGGGGGGGGTGGGGGGGGGGGGGGGTGGGGGGGGGGGGGGGTGGGGGGGGGGGGGGGTGGGGGGGGGGGGGGGTGGGGGGGGGGGGGGGTGGGGGGGGGGGGGGGTGGGGGGGGGGGGGGGTGGGGGGGGGGGGGGGTGGGGGGGGGGGGGGGTGGGGGGGGGGGGGGGTGGGGGGGGGGGGGGGTGGGGGGGGGGGGGGGTGGGGGGGGGGGGGGGTGGGGGGGGGGGGGGGTGGGGGGGGGGGGGGGTGGGGGGGGGGGGGGGTGGGGGGGGGGGGGGGTGGGGGGGGGGGGGGGTGGGGGGGGGGGGGGGTGGGGGGGGGGGGGGGTGGGGGGGGGGGGGGGTGGGGGGGGGGGGGGGTGGGGGGGGGGGGGGGTGGGGGGGGGGGGGGGTGGGGGGGGGGGGGGGTGGGGGGGGGGGGGGGTGGGGGGGGGGGGGGGTGGGGGGGGGGGGGGGTGGGGGGGGGGGGGGGTGGGGGGGGGGGGGGGTGGGGGGGGGGGGGGGTGGGGGGGGGGGGGGGTGGGGGGGGGGGGGGGTGGGGGGGGGGGGGGGTGGGGGGGGGGGGGGGTGGGGGGGGGGGGGGGTGGGGGGGGGGGGGGGTGGGGGGGGGGGGGGGTGGGGGGGGGGGGGGGTGGGGGGGGGGGGGGGTGGGGGGGGGGGGGGGTGGGGGGGGGGGGGGGTGGGGGGGGGGGGGGGTGGGGGGGGGGGGGGGTGGGGGGGGGGGGGGGTGGGGGGGGGGGGGGGTGGGGGGGGGGGGGGGTGGGGGGGGGGGGGGGTGGGGGGGGGGGGGGGTGGGGGGGGGGGGGGGTGGGGGGGGGGGGGGGTGGGGGGGGGGGGGGGTGGGGGGGGGGGGGGGTGGGGGGGGGGGGGGGTGGGGGGGGGGGGGGGTGGGGGGGGGGGGGGGTGGGGGGGGGGGGGGGTGGGGGGGGGGGGGGGTGGGGGGGGGGGGGGGTGGGGGGGGGGGGGGGTGGGGGGGGGGGGGGGTGGGGGGGGGGGGGGGTGGGGGGGGGGGGGGGTGGGGGGGGGGGGGGGTGGGGGGGGGGGGGGGTGGGGGGGGGGGGGGGTGGGGGGGGGGGGGGGTGGGGGGGGGGGGGGGTGGGGGGGGGGGGGGGTGGGGGGGGGGGGGGGTGGGGGGGGGGGGGGGTGGGGGGGGGGGGGGGTGGGGGGGGGGGGGGGTGGGGGGGGGGGGGGGTGGGGGGGGGGGGGGGTGGGGGGGGGGGGGGGTGGGGGGGGGGGGGGGTGGGGGGGGGGGGGGGTGGGGGGGGGGGGGGGTGGGGGGGGGGGGGGGTGGGGGGGGGGGGGGGTGGGGGGGGGGGGGGGTGGGGGGGGGGGGGGGTGGGGGGGGGGGGGGGTGGGGGGGGGGGGGGGTGGGGGGGGGGGGGGGTGGGGGGGGGGGGGGGTGGGGGGGGGGGGGGGTGGGGGGGGGGGGGGGTGGGGGGGGGGGGGGGTGGGGGGGGGGGGGGGTGGGGGGGGGGGGGGGTGGGGGGGGGGGGGGGTGGGGGGGGGGGGGGGTGGGGGGGGGGGGGGGTGGGGGGGGGGGGGGGTGGGGGGGGGGGGGGGTGGGGGGGGGGGGGGGTGGGGGGGGGGGGGGGTGGGGGGGGGGGGGGGTGGGGGGGGGGGGGGGTGGGGGGGGGGGGGGGTGGGGGGGGGGGGGGGTGGGGGGGGGGGGGGGTGGGGGGGGGGGGGGGTGGGGGGGGGGGGGGGTGGGGGGGGGGGGGGGTGGGGGGGGGGGGGGGTGGGGGGGGGGGGGGGTGGGGGGGGGGGGGGGTGGGGGGGGGGGGGGGTGGGGGGGGGGGGGGGTGGGGGGGGGGGGGGGTGGGGGGGGGGGGGGGTGGGGGGGGGGGGGGGTGGGGGGGGGGGGGGGTGGGGGGGGGGGGGGGTGGGGGGGGGGGGGGGTGGGGGGGGGGGGGGGTGGGGGGGGGGGGGGGTGGGGGGGGGGGGGGGTGGGGGGGGGGGGGGGTGGGGGGGGGGGGGGGTGGGGGGGGGGGGGGGTGGGGGGGGGGGGGGGTGGGGGGGGGGGGGGGTGGGGGGGGGGGGGGGTGGGGGGGGGGGGGGGTGGGGGGGGGGGGGGGTGGGGGGGGGGGGGGGTGGGGGGGGGGGGGGGTGGGGGGGGGGGGGGGTGGGGGGGGGGGGGGGTGGGGGGGGGGGGGGGTGGGGGGGGGGGGGGGTGGGGGGGGGGGGGGGTGGGGGGGGGGGGGGGTGGGGGGGGGGGGGGGTGGGGGGGGGGGGGGGTGGGGGGGGGGGGGGGTGGGGGGGGGGGGGGGTGGGGGGGGGGGGGGGTGGGGGGGGGGGGGGGTGGGGGGGGGGGGGGGTGGGGGGGGGGGGGGGTGGGGGGGGGGGGGGGTGGGGGGGGGGGGGGGTGGGGGGGGGGGGGGGTGGGGGGGGGGGGGGGTGGGGGGGGGGGGGGGTGGGGGGGGGGGGGGGTGGGGGGGGGGGGGGGTGGGGGGGGGGGGGGGTGGGGGGGGGGGGGGGTGGGGGGGGGGGGGGGTGGGGGGGGGGGGGGGTGGGGGGGGGGGGGGGTGGGGGGGGGGGGGGGTGGGGGGGGGGGGGGGTGGGGGGGGGGGGGGGTGGGGGGGGGGGGGGGTGGGGGGGGGGGGGGGTGGGGGGGGGGGGGGGTGGGGGGGGGGGGGGGTGGGGGGGGGGGGGGGTGGGGGGGGGGGGGGGTGGGGGGGGGGGGGGGTGGGGGGGGGGGGGGGTGGGGGGGGGGGGGGGTGGGGGGGGGGGGGGGTGGGGGGGGGGGGGGGTGGGGGGGGGGGGGGGTGGGGGGGGGGGGGGGTGGGGGGGGGGGGGGGTGGGGGGGGGGGGGGGTGGGGGGGGGGGGGGGTGGGGGGGGGGGGGGGTGGGGGGGGGGGGGGGTGGGGGGGGGGGGGGGTGGGGGGGGGGGGGGGTGGGGGGGGGGGGGGGTGGGGGGGGGGGGGGGTGGGGGGGGGGGGGGGTGGGGGGGGGGGGGGGTGGGGGGGGGGGGGGGTGGGGGGGGGGGGGGGTGGGGGGGGGGGGGGGTGGGGGGGGGGGGGGGTGGGGGGGGGGGGGGGTGGGGGGGGGGGGGGGTGGGGGGGGGGGGGGGTGGGGGGGGGGGGGGGTGGGGGGGGGGGGGGGTGGGGGGGGGGGGGGGTGGGGGGGGGGGGGGGTGGGGGGGGGGGGGGGTGGGGGGGGGGGGGGGTGGGGGGGGGGGGGGGTGGGGGGGGGGGGGGGTGGGGGGGGGGGGGGGTGGGGGGGGGGGGGGGTGGGGGGGGGGGGGGGTGGGGGGGGGGGGGGGTGGGGGGGGGGGGGGGTGGGGGGGGGGGGGGGTGGGGGGGGGGGGGGGTGGGGGGGGGGGGGGGTGGGGGGGGGGGGGGGTGGGGGGGGGGGGGGGTGGGGGGGGGGGGGGGTGGGGGGGGGGGGGGGTGGGGGGGGGGGGGGGTGGGGGGGGGGGGGGGTGGGGGGGGGGGGGGGTGGGGGGGGGGGGGGGTGGGGGGGGGGGGGGGTGGGGGGGGGGGGGGGTGGGGGGGGGGGGGGGTGGGGGGGGGGGGGGGTGGGGGGGGGGGGGGGTGGGGGGGGGGGGGGGTGGGGGGGGGGGGGGGTGGGGGGGGGGGGGGGTGGGGGGGGGGGGGGGTGGGGGGGGGGGGGGGTGGGGGGGGGGGGGGGTGGGGGGGGGGGGGGGTGGGGGGGGGGGGGGGTGGGGGGGGGGGGGGGTGGGGGGGGGGGGGGGTGGGGGGGGGGGGGGGTGGGGGGGGGGGGGGGTGGGGGGGGGGGGGGGTGGGGGGGGGGGGGGGTGGGGGGGGGGGGGGGTGGGGGGGGGGGGGGGTGGGGGGGGGGGGGGGTGGGGGGGGGGGGGGGTGGGGGGGGGGGGGGGTGGGGGGGGGGGGGGGTGGGGGGGGGGGGGGGTGGGGGGGGGGGGGGGTGGGGGGGGGGGGGGGTGGGGGGGGGGGGGGGTGGGGGGGGGGGGGGGTGGGGGGGGGGGGGGGTGGGGGGGGGGGGGGGTGGGGGGGGGGGGGGGTGGGGGGGGGGGGGGGTGGGGGGGGGGGGGGGTGGGGGGGGGGGGGGGTGGGGGGGGGGGGGGGTGGGGGGGGGGGGGGGTGGGGGGGGGGGGGGGTGGGGGGGGGGGGGGGTGGGGGGGGGGGGGGGTGGGGGGGGGGGGGGGTGGGGGGGGGGGGGGGTGGGGGGGGGGGGGGGTGGGGGGGGGGGGGGGTGGGGGGGGGGGGGGGTGGGGGGGGGGGGGGGTGGGGGGGGGGGGGGGTGGGGGGGGGGGGGGGTGGGGGGGGGGGGGGGTGGGGGGGGGGGGGGGTGGGGGGGGGGGGGGGTGGGGGGGGGGGGGGGTGGGGGGGGGGGGGGGTGGGGGGGGGGGGGGGTGGGGGGGGGGGGGGGTGGGGGGGGGGGGGGGTGGGGGGGGGGGGGGGTGGGGGGGGGGGGGGGTGGGGGGGGGGGGGGGTGGGGGGGGGGGGGGGTGGGGGGGGGGGGGGGTGGGGGGGGGGGGGGGTGGGGGGGGGGGGGGGTGGGGGGGGGGGGGGGTGGGGGGGGGGGGGGGTGGGGGGGGGGGGGGGTGGGGGGGGGGGGGGGTGGGGGGGGGGGGGGGTGGGGGGGGGGGGGGGTGGGGGGGGGGGGGGGTGGGGGGGGGGGGGGGTGGGGGGGGGGGGGGGTGGGGGGGGGGGGGGGTGGGGGGGGGGGGGGGTGGGGGGGGGGGGGGGTGGGGGGGGGGGGGGGTGGGGGGGGGGGGGGGTGGGGGGGGGGGGGGGTGGGGGGGGGGGGGGGTGGGGGGGGGGGGGGGTGGGGGGGGGGGGGGGTGGGGGGGGGGGGGGGTGGGGGGGGGGGGGGGTGGGGGGGGGGGGGGGTGGGGGGGGGGGGGGGTGGGGGGGGGGGGGGGTGGGGGGGGGGGGGGGTGGGGGGGGGGGGGGGTGGGGGGGGGGGGGGGTGGGGGGGGGGGGGGGTGGGGGGGGGGGGGGGTGGGGGGGGGGGGGGGTGGGGGGGGGGGGGGGTGGGGGGGGGGGGGGGTGGGGGGGGGGGGGGGTGGGGGGGGGGGGGGGTGGGGGGGGGGGGGGGTGGGGGGGGGGGGGGGTGGGGGGGGGGGGGGGTGGGGGGGGGGGGGGGTGGGGGGGGGGGGGGGTGGGGGGGGGGGGGGGTGGGGGGGGGGGGGGGTGGGGGGGGGGGGGGGTGGGGGGGGGGGGGGGTGGGGGGGGGGGGGGGTGGGGGGGGGGGGGGGTGGGGGGGGGGGGGGGTGGGGGGGGGGGGGGGTGGGGGGGGGGGGGGGTGGGGGGGGGGGGGGGTGGGGGGGGGGGGGGGTGGGGGGGGGGGGGGGTGGGGGGGGGGGGGGGTGGGGGGGGGGGGGGGTGGGGGGGGGGGGGGGTGGGGGGGGGGGGGGGTGGGGGGGGGGGGGGGTGGGGGGGGGGGGGGGTGGGGGGGGGGGGGGGTGGGGGGGGGGGGGGGTGGGGGGGGGGGGGGGTGGGGGGGGGGGGGGGTGGGGGGGGGGGGGGGTGGGGGGGGGGGGGGGTGGGGGGGGGGGGGGGTGGGGGGGGGGGGGGGTGGGGGGGGGGGGGGGTGGGGGGGGGGGGGGGTGGGGGGGGGGGGGGGTGGGGGGGGGGGGGGGTGGGGGGGGGGGGGGGTGGGGGGGGGGGGGGGTGGGGGGGGGGGGGGGTGGGGGGGGGGGGGGGTGGGGGGGGGGGGGGGTGGGGGGGGGGGGGGGTGGGGGGGGGGGGGGGTGGGGGGGGGGGGGGGTGGGGGGGGGGGGGGGTGGGGGGGGGGGGGGGTGGGGGGGGGGGGGGGTGGGGGGGGGGGGGGGTGGGGGGGGGGGGGGGTGGGGGGGGGGGGGGGTGGGGGGGGGGGGGGGTGGGGGGGGGGGGGGGTGGGGGGGGGGGGGGGTGGGGGGGGGGGGGGGTGGGGGGGGGGGGGGGTGGGGGGGGGGGGGGGTGGGGGGGGGGGGG